>NC_143045.1:3675000-3880000 GCF_057628025.1 Oncorhynchus mykiss
TCTCTCTCTCTACTTCCCATCTCTCTCCACAGACACCAACGAGTGTGACACGGGTGTGTGTGTCCATGCCCGCTCCTGCCGTAATCTGATTGGTGGATACCTGTGCGATTGCCTGCCAGGCTGGGCGGGGCCTACCTGTGACGTCAGTGAGTATGAGGTTGAGGATGGAGCAAGATGTGTGCCAGTGTGTGTGTGTGCGCACGTGCGTGCGCTCATCTGTATTTATCTCTGCTCTGTAGGGAACAGCAGCTGCCAGGGGTTATGTCTAAACGGAGGTCACTGTGAGGACTCTGTGTCAGGCTCACACTGCCTGTGTGTACCCAGTTTCTCTGGGAAGCACTGCCAGACTGGCCCCAGTCCCTGTGACAGCACCCCCTGTCAGCACGGAGGCCAGTGTGTGGACAAGGAGGGCAGGGCGGAGCTGTGTAGCTGTCCCATGGGCTACTCAGGGACGTACTGCGAGGTCAGACTCCATTCTCAGATTCGTCATCATCCTACTGGTTTTCTGAATCTTCCTCACATATTTTGTTCTTGTTAATATTTTCCAGATGGTGGTGGATCTGTGCAATCCCAACCCATGCCAGCAGGGGGTGCCCTGTCAGAGCACCGACGGGGGGTACACGTGTGCCTGCCCCGAGGGTTACTATGGTAATGAGTGTACGAGCCTTAAGGACCCTTGTCATGGCCAACACTGTCCAGGTGAGTCGTAGTGGGACTACGGAGATGTTTTATTTTATTTTTCACATTATGTGTGTGTACAGGTGTGTTTGTTAACTAACTAACATGCCTCCCTCTCTCTCTGTCTCTCTGTCTCTCACTAGGTGCCATGTCAGACCCGGCTCGTGGAGGGGTCCATCTCTACATGGTGTTGGTGGGAGTGTCAGCGTTAGTAACGGCGTGCGGTTGCGCAGCCTGCGCCCTCCTCCTCTCCCGTCTCCACCGGCGACGGAAAAAGACGCAGGGCGGGCCCCAGGAGGAGGGCATCAACAACCAGAGGGAGTTCGTCACCCTCGTCCGAAACCTGGACCGCCCTGCGCCCCTCCTGCCCCCTCTCACCCCCAACACCACCGCCCACACCCCTGTCCCTGTCCCTGTACCTCGCTTCTGCGAAGAGATCGAGCTCACTCTGCCCCCCTCCCCGGCCCCCTCACACCCCTCCCCTGCACTCAAACCATCAAACCACGCCCCCAAACAGGACATCTCCAACCGTGAGAGGGAGAAGCTCAACCGCTTCCACTACTCAGACAAACAGGAACTGGAGGTGTGACCTTTGGACCTTTCAACTGTCTAGAGGCTTTTATTATTTTGCGCCCGCTTCTCTCTGACCGGGCCCTGGCCCCGGGCCCCGGCGCCGTGGCATGTTGCACAGGTTCCTGTGGCGATGACCTCACCCCGACCCATCCCTCTGTGAGTTGACTCCTCATCTTTTGTGAGCTGATATTGTCATCTACAAATTGGCATAAATTATTGTTGTAGAATGCTGGGCCTACGAGGTAGCTAAGCAGATCTATTTTGGGGACCGACCTTGCCAACACCCAGAAACAGCATGGCGGGGAACTTTTTACATCATGCCCTTCTGAACTGCTGACCCCGGAGCTAATCTTATGAGGGTTGGCCTTTGAGTTAAGAGTCTGGCCTGTGTCTGAGTGTCTCTGTGTTGTATGGGGACTCATGTAGACGGGAACAACTGTGAGGAGCCCTGTGAGCCATTCCCCAGGTTTTAATGTCCCTCTGTAGGCACTCCACTGCTCTGGTTGCCCTGGAAGGCCTGGATGGCCTGTCACCGACATATGTAACTGGACCTCTACAGGAACTCCAGGCCTGCGCTGTTGCCTTCTGGGCGGCAGCAACCGACAGGGGATGTGAGGGAAGGGCAAAGTGGTTTTAATTCCAATTAGTCCATTTCCACATTAATTATTGAAGGATAAACTGTGGTATAATTATTTTGTGTGTGTGTGTGTGTGTGTGTGTGTGTGTGTGTGTGTGTGTGTGTGTGTGTGTGTGTGTGTGTGTGTGTGTGTGTGTGTGTGTGTGTGTGTGTGTGTGTGTGTGTGTGTGTGTGTGTGTGTGTGTGTGTGTCTGCGTGTCTGCGTGTCTGCATGTGTCTGTGTGAGGTGTGTGTTGGTCTCTGTGTGTCTCTGTGCGTTGGTCACTGTGTGTCTCTGACACAGGCGGACAGCGTGTGTCAGTCTGAGGTGTGTGTGTGTGTGTGTGTGATAAGCATTACAGAGCTTCATGCCTGTTGCCAGGAGAAAGAGAGAAAATGACTGAAGGCGCAAAAGAGGAAAAAAAGAATCAATAAATGCAACCTTTAGATAAAAAAGAGGGAAAGGTTCGACAAGAGAGTAGAGCCTGACCCCAATCCATTTGAACCATGAGAGAACTGAGTTAAAACATGACACTGTTGCCTGTGCGGTCTCTGTAACACACTGCGGTTGTCAAAAGATGTAAGATGTTTTTTATACATGTGTGTAAAATAGCTCTGTTGTGTATATATGTTGTACATATTGATATGTTTTTTTTTTGTACTGTGGTTTGTCTCTAAATGTCGCTGTTCTTATTTTGCTTTATTTGTCCTCTCTCTCCTTCCGTTCGTCTGGGGCTGCCAGCGGGTGTGGATTTGTAATTAAAGTGCATTTACCTTCCAAATCCACGTTTGTGTCGCAGAGTTATTTGTATGTCTCAGATCCAACACGAATGGATCGGGGGAACGGGTAGCTTTCGGCAATCCTGTCGCGGCAGATCCGTGAGTTCAGCACGGGAGGTAGAAAGGAAAGACATTTTCAAAGTGTTCGAATGGGTCAGTTCTATGGCTAGTAGCCCCGTTCAATTCCACCAGTACTGGGAGTCCAGAGAGGATATTCCATCATGAAGAGCATGGCTCTAAGCCACCATGACCGTGTCACGAGGTCACACAACACACAAACACCTGACCGGCTTTGATTTCATTGCCTGTGAGGGACTTTGTTAGTGTGTAAGTCCCTGTATGTTTATGTTAGAGAGCAAGAGATACTGTAAGTGGGTTCACAATACAGTGAGAATTAATATGTGATATATATGTGTGTATGTTGTGAGAAAGTGAGTGAGAGGTCAGAGCAGTTAGTGAGCAGGCTTATGGCTATGACGAATGTGACCTTTGCCCTTCTCAGACAGACTAAAGGGTGGAAATGACCATGGGCTTCCCGTCCACACCCTGGCCACAAGGAAATGTAGGAAATAGAGTTTCTACCCAACACGCATGCACACACACACACACAACCACTGCATTGTAGAGACCTCTTCACACCTGCTGTGCAGCTCAGGATGACTCCATAACCCACCCATCATCAACCAAGCAAAGGTCAAATTTCCTCATTGTACAAAGTTTTAAGTTCCTCGTTCATCAATCATCCATTAATTTTGCTATCATACTATTTCAGGGTATATATCACACATTCCATTTACGGTGATGTATCCTATTGTGTGTACTGGTACTCGAGTGAGAGTTTGTCCACTTGGCGTCTCATTGGTGCCTGTATGTCCACCCCTGCAGCTTTGAATCCATGAACTGGGGGTCAAGGTTAAAATGACAGAGGGTGGTTTTAATGTTTCTGCTAGTTCCTCTAGGTCTATTTTGAGGAGCCCAGAGACCACTAGCTGTTGGAAACCTGTAGCTTCCATTCTGACCTCTCAATATTCTTGTCAGAAATTCACTTTGGAGTGGTTGAAAGTAGCGATAAAAGGATAACGTTCCCGACAGGTTTCCTCGTGGTTCTATTTCAAATCATCTTCTACTCTTTTTGGCCATTTCCTGGTGTTTTGTGGGGGGAAACGGTGAGGTTCGAGAATAATAAGTCAATGCTGTGACTGATAGATGTTAGGCTGGAAATGTTTGAACAATTACATATGTTTTTGTGAAGCTTGCGTTCAATTGCCACTCCCTGTTGAACACAACAAGCTTCCTGTCACAAGGGGATTTATGGTTGATTTAAGAACCCTGTTACTTTGTTTGGCACTGAATAGGAACTTACTATAGTCATTTTTTTTTACCTCTTGAAATGGGAAAATGTGTTTTTTTATCAAGTTGAAAATGTTTCCCTCATGCAGAAGGTTAAAATGAGGTGAAATTAAACTTCATTTTTTAAAACAAGTTAAGCTACACTTCTCAAAAGGCACCGAATCGGTGGAACAACCCCCTTTTCAATATCAACATAACTCACAAGTAGGTATGATAGGTATGATAAATATAAGCCATTTGTCCCTCAAAGGTGGAATTTTTGGGAGACATTTCTATTCTTCAATATGTGGCACTTCCAACTGAATATGAACACTACAGATCTCACTTTCTTCATATTACCATTCAAAGCAGCAGGGCAGGTAGAATCATATCAAAAGGGTACTCATTGAGTTTTGCTACAGCTTCATCATCTGGCAATGAATTCAGAGGAACGAGAGAATGATTAGGTAAATGAACCACAAAGAAATGACAGGTTATGTAGCGCCATCTGGTGGCCAATAAAGGTAGTCATTATGTTAGCGGAAAACACTTTTGCTTTTATACTAGTTTGCAACACTAACTATTCATCTGTGGCTTAGTGCCAGTAAATTAATTGTTCATATAATTTTAACTTGATTAAATATTTGCTTAAATACAGAAAATGTGCCAATCAATCAATCAATAGTGAGCTTCACTTGAGTTTATCTGCAGATTTTCAATACAAATCTAAACAGTTTGGCTGCGCAGTCTAACTTAGTTGTCACCCATCCATTATAGCGATGCCATTCCATTCATCATGGATGTCAATATTTCCATAAGAAATATTGGTGGCGGCTGTAAAAAAAAAAAGGCCTTCCTGCTCCCCTCCTCTCTATCTAACTTCTCCTCACAGTTCTCTTAGTTTCCCTTGAGTCCCGTTAGTTTGGCTGAGCAATTTAACTTAGTTGTCACTCACCCATCATAGCGCTGCTATTCCCAACCAATCAGAGTGCTTGGAAATGTGCATCTGGACACTGTAATTAACTATGTTTAATTGTTACCCGATTAAATTAATAATGTAACAATGAACTCATTAGGATCTGGGGCACCACGAGAGCAGTTCTTTAAAGAGTTACCATCTCCCGAATGAAACTCTAAAAGGTCTTTACCTATCACATCTATTAACAGTCAACTTAATAATCATAACCTCGTAGCATATTACCATTCTGAACAGTCGTAACCTCCTTGCATCTGCAAAAGCCCAAGCCTTACTTATGATTCAGTACTACACAAATTTGTTTAATTATTTATTTACTAGCTAATTAAATGGGAACACAGGATAAACAAACACACTCAGCACCGGTTATTGACTGGACTTAATACGCTGAAAACAGGTCCCTAGCAGAAAGACAACAACATGGATGCTTGTTAAAGAAGAGATGGAGAGGGAAAGAGAGGGACAGAGACCCTTAACATTGCCACATTCGGAAACAACTGTCACCTACAGTAACCATATACATTGCACACAAACCACCTCCCGCTTTGAGTTAGAAATCATGAATGTATTTACGTGAAATGCCTGGGTTCACCGGGGTGAGAGTAGCGTAATACGATGGTTTGAGCAGAGTAACAGGATGGTCCAACTTAAATTCACTTTTGAAGAAACTTTACTTAGGACAGCTAATCAGCCGTACCAGTGTTTGTCCGGGAGATGAGTTTATCATCACCTCATGATGAGATTCAAAGTTCAAACCGTTTTAAACGTGTGGCTGCCACTTCATGCTTTTCTGGTCCAATGTGTTTGTTTCTTAATCTTTCATTTACACCTTTTGCCAGAAAGGGGCGGCTCCGGCAGGCTGACACGCTCTCTGACTTCACTTCAGGGCAGTGACTACTCCCGGTGCAAAGTTATGTAAAACACTTATCTCTTATGGCTTCTCAAATCACATCCCTCTCTTAACAAAAACACTTTCATCTTGTGTCATATTACATGCACAAAGCATAGTATGAAAACTTCATATATGTTGTGGGTATACTTTCATAGTTACAGTATTTCCTTTATAACATGTTTAATGTCATCACAAAATAACAAACAAAATGACATTAGTGTTCTATAGTTCGCCTCTGACCATTCCCCACGTTCTATGTTAGAAATACTGTTCCAGTAGTTGCTTTTGAATGTGTTCAAGTGTCAGCAGGAAAAAGGTCTGTTGAGACAAAGCACATTACTTTGGTGAATTTGGAGAGGGAGAGCCTGGATCTTCTCCTTGATTTACAACAGGACGTGAGTTGTTAATCCCCATTAGTTATTTCCATCCCCGTTTACTGGTGAGAGGGGGTCTGATTGAAGTTATTCATTGCAAACCTGATCTGACCTATTTGGATTCTCATGAACAGTCATGACATACCAAAGAAGAATAAAAATAACCTACACACCATTTTGACAACATCCCACTAACTCAGAGTGAGGAGATGGGGTTAGCAGAAGGTGATTCCGACAACAGAGAAGATGGCAGAGGTGGAGGCTGAGTTCGAATCAAGCATCGTGTCGAGTAAATGTGGTGAAGATGAATGTTCTGAATGGACAACAATAGTATCAAAAACTGGAACAAAAACGAAATTGTCTAAAATTGGAGTGGAGGATACATGTACGAATGATAATGAATCGCTCCTTGTTGGGATGCGTTTTTGAGTAAGCATGCATATGTGGGAGACCCGTTTGAGGTGTCAAAAATGGTGAAGTATGCGCTTGGAAAAGTGGAGTCTGTCAGAGTGACCAGGAGTGGTCTTATTTTGAGTAATTGTATTTCTGAAGAACAGAGGAAGATTGCAGAGGGCTTCAAAAAGAACAGAAGTGTTGTGTTTTGATCTTCGGAGTAGAGCACCCGTCAAAGGAGTCATCTCAGGAGTGACGACGGATGTTCCGGTTGAATACCTGAAGAGAATTCCTGGGGTGGTTGGTGCCCGGGGTGAATAGAGAAAAAGAAGAAAGCCTGTCGTCCTGTTGTTTTTTCATAAAGAGCAAATACCAATGCATGTGGTTGGTTATGTTAGATATGCTGTAAGAGCTTTCGTCCCCAAACCACTCCAGTGTAAGAATTGTAAAGGATATGTCCATGTTTCAACAGACGGACAGAGTATACTGAAGAACGGTGTGCAGAAGGGCAACGGTGTTGTTGGTGGGGATCAATATCTTGAGTTCCTGGAGTGCCCTATAAGGGTAAAGGAGATTGATGTGGCAAAAGATAGAGCGGTCAATCTAATCTCCTATGTGGAGGTGATTAAAACAATTAAGAAAACAAATGATGCTGGTGAAGATATTAGTAGTGGTAGAAGATATTTACTACACAGCCTGTAGTAAATGTTTGCTTCCAGACAAAAGATACCCTGTTTGTTAAAAATGTGGATTTTGTTGCGTTCATTGCTACAGTTACACACTGTAAGGCACGAGTCTCAAACAAGTCTAAGAAACTGGACATTATTATGTCTGCGGCCATCCTTGGGACTTAAGGATTTTACATCTGAAGACTTGCAAGTTGTACTGGCTCCGGAAGACCTGGTCTCCCAGGTTCCCCTTGAGCCTGTGTAGGGATCAGATCAATTTAAAATCTATATTTTTAAACGTTGTGGTTTTATTTGTGCATTTTTTTTGTTGTCGTTTTTTAGTTAATTGTTCAGTTTTTTGGGGAATTCTGTTTCCACCCGGAACAGTAGTTGGCGGGATGCACATTAAATTGTGTGATCGTCAATATACCATAGAAGAACTTAGAGTCAGCTTCCGGTCTGAAAGGAGGTGTAACCGTGACGAGATGACTTCGGCTGCTATCGCTCAGCCGAACAATCTGGAGAAATAATTCAAGTGTGTGTTGGAGAACTACAAAAACAGGTATACCAATACGTGCCTAAAATCAACTAAATGAATGACTGCATGTATTGTATTCATACACAATCTTTCGTGTGCATTATCCCAACCACACATGGAGCCCCCCCCCCATTGCTAGCTAACATTAGCTGAATGGCTGGCTGGCTAGCTAGCTAACACGTTAGTGGGCCAGAAGTCATTGCGTTTAGTAGCTAGCAATTTGTGGCAAATTCAGGAAGCTAAAACCTATTTTCTGCAGACATGGTGTTTTAAGTCTCCAAACCAAATGTTGCTTTAATAGTATACCTAGGTAACGTTAACTAACTAGTGTGCTACATTTGTACCTTTAGTGACGAAAACGGTGTTTACCGTGTTGTTTTGGTTGCGCCACGGTGCGCTGCAGGGTCAGGGCTCAAATAAAATTGTAAATGTCGCATACTTCGTAAAGAATAGTTGTAGCATAACAGTAAAATGCTTACTTAGGGCCCTAACCAACAATTTAGAGAAATAATAACAGGAGGGATAAATACACAATGAGTAACGAGAACTTGGCTATTATACACCGGGTACACGTACCGAGTCGATGTGGAAGTGTACGAGGTGATCAAATTGTATGTGTCACATGCGCCGAATACAACAGGTGTAGTAGACCTTACTGAAATGCTTACTTACAAGCCCTTAACCAACAATGCAGTTTTAAAAATAAAAAAAAATAAATTAAATTAACTAATTAAAGAGCAGCAGTAAAATAACAATAGCGGGGCTATATACAGGGGGTACCAGTTAGTCGATGTAATTGAGGTAATCAAATCAAATGTATTTATATAGCCCTTCGTACATCAGCTGATATCTCAAAGTGCTGTACAGAAACCCAGCCTAAAACAGCAAGCAATGCAGGTGTAGAAGCACGGTGGCTAGGAAAAACTTCTGACTTATACATAGTTAATACTAGACAGTAACAGCAGTGTAAAGGAGGGTGGTGGGCAATCCAAGTAGTCTGGGTAGCCATTTGATTAGATGTTCAGTAGTCTTATGGCTTGGGTGTAAAAGCAGTTTAGAAGCCTCTTGGACCTAGACTTGGCGCTCCGGTACTGCTTGCTGTGTGGTAGCAGAGGGAACAGTCTATGACTAGGGTAGCTGGAGTCTTTGACAATTTTTAGGGCCTTCCTCTGACACCGCCTGGTATAGAGGTCCTGGGAAAAGGAGGGGGAAAAGGAGTTTTTGTGCCTTCTTCACGACTGTGTTGGTGTGTATGGACCATTGGTCATTCCAATTTTTCTGCAAACCATGACAACCACCATCTCAAATTTGTCTGAAATTGTCTCTGTAGTTTGGAACAAATAAAATTAGCTTTCCTGACACATTATGTTCTAATTTGATCTCTGAGAAATTAAGCTGATTGAACTAGAGGTCGACCGATTATGATTTTTCAACGCCGATACCGATTATTGGAGGACCAAAAAAGCCGATACCGACTAATCGGCCGATTTTTATTTTTATTTGTAATAATGGCAATTACAACAATACTGGATAAACACTTATTTTAACTTAATATAATACATAAATAAAATCAATTTAGCCTCAAGTAAATAATGAAACATGTTCAATTTGGTTTAAATAATGCAAAAAACAAAGTGTTGGAGGAGAAAGTAAAAGCGCAATATGTGCCATGTAAGAAAGCTAACGCTTCAGTTCCTTGCTCAGAACATGAGAACATATGAAAGCTGGTGGTTCCTTTTAACATGAGTCTTCAATATTCCCAGGTAAGACGTTTTAGGTTGTAGTTATTATAGGAATTATAGGACTATTTCCCCTTATACCATTTGTATTTCATTAACCTTTGACTATTGGATGTTTTTATAGGCACTTTAGTATTGCCAGTGTAACAGTATAGCTTCCGTCCCTCTCCTCGCTCCTCCCTGGGCTAGAACCAGCAACACAACAACAACAGACACCCTCAAAGCAGCGTTACCCATGCAGAGCAAGGGGAACAACTACTAGAAGGCTCAGAGCGAGTGATGTTTGAAATGCTATTAGTGCGCGCGCTAACCAGCTAGCCATTTCACTTCGGTTACACCAGCCTCATCTCGGGAGTTGATAGGCTTGAAGTCATAAACAGTGACGCACAACCAAGAGCTGCTGGCAAAACACGCGAAAGTGCTGTTTGAATGAATGCTTACACCTGCTTCTGCCTACCACCGCTCAGTCAGATACTTGTATGCTCAGTAAGATTATATGCAACGCAGGACACGCTAGATAATATCTAGTAATATCATCAACCATGTGTAGTTAACTAGTGATTATGATAATTTTAATGCTAGCTAGCAACTTACCTTGGCTTACTGCATTCGTGTAACAGGCAGTCTCCTTGTGGAGTGCAACGAGAGAGAGGCAGGCCGTTATTGCGTTGGACTAGTTAACTGTAAGGTTGCTAGATTGGATACCCCGAGCTGACAAGGTGAAAATCTGTCTTTCTGTCCCTGAACAAGGCAGTTAACCCACCGTTCCTAGGCCGTCATTGAAAATAAGAATGTGTTCTTAACTCACTTGCCTAGTTAAATAAAGGTATGATTATTATTTAATTTTTTTAATTGGCAAATCGGCGCCCAAAAATACAGATTTCCGATTGTTATAAAAACTTGAAATCGGCCCTAATTAATCGGTCGACCTCTAGACCGAACCACCCTCTGGAGAGCCTTTGCGGTTGTGGGCGGTGCAGTTGCTGTACCAGGCGGTGACAGCCTGACAGGATGCTCTTGTGCACCTGTGAAAGTTAGTGGTGGGTTTTAGTGTCAAGGCAATTTTTTTTCAGCCTCCTGAGGTTGAAGAGGTGCTGTTGCTGTCTGTGTGCGTGGACCATTTCAGTTTGTCGGTGATATGTGCACAGAGGAACTTAACTTTCCACCTTCTCCACTGCTGTCCCATCAATGTGGATAGGGGGGTGCTCCTTTTGCTTTTTCCTGAAGTCCACGGTTATCTCTTTTGTTTTGCTGACATTGAGGTTATTTGTTGTGTTGTCTGCAATCTTGTTGATTGAGTTGGAGGCGTTCCTGGCCACGCAGTCATGGGTGAACAGGGAGTACAGAAGGGGGCTGAGAACTCACCCTTGTGGGGGTCCCAGTGTTGAGGATCAGCGGAGTGGAGATGTTTCCTACCTTCACCACCTGGGTGCGGCCCGTCAAAGTCCAGGAACCAGTTGCACGGGGTGGGGTCGAGACCCATTGTCTCAAGCTTAATGACGAGTTTGCAGGGTACTATGGTGTTAAATGCTGAGCTGTAGTCAATTAACAGCATTCTTACATGGGTATTCCTCTTGTCCAGATGGGATAGGGCAGTGTGATGGTTACTTCATCGTCTGTGGACCTATTAAGCAAATTGAAGTGGGTCTAGGGTGGCAGGTAGGGTGGAGGTGATATGATCCTTGACTAGTCTCTCAACGCACTTCATGATGACAGAAGTGAGTTCTACGGGGTGATAGTCATTTAGTTCAGTTACCTTAGCTTTCTTGGGAACAGGAACAATGGTGGCCATCTTGAAGCATGTGGGAACAGCAGGCGGGGATAGGGATTGATTATGTCAATAAACACACCAGCCAGCTGGTCTGCCAATGCTCCGAGGATGCGGCTAGGGATGCCGTCTGGGCCGGCAGCCTTGCGAGGGTTAACACGTTTAAATGTTTTACTCACATCGGCCACGGAGAAGGAGAGCCCACAGTCTTTGGTATCAAGCCATGTCGATGGCACTGTATTGTCCTCAAAGTACGCAAAGTTGTTTAATTTGTCTGGAAGTAAGATGTCGATGTCCGCGACAGGGCTGGGTTTCTTTTTGCAATCCGTGATTGTCTGTAGACCCGGCCACGTGCATCTTGTGTTTGAGTTGTTGCGACTCCACGTTGTCTCTATACTGACTTTGCTTGTT
Organism: Oncorhynchus mykiss; assembly: GCF_057628025.1. Taxonomy (NCBI): domain Eukaryota; kingdom Metazoa; phylum Chordata; class Actinopteri; order Salmoniformes; family Salmonidae; genus Oncorhynchus; species Oncorhynchus mykiss. The sequence continues at coordinate 3,686,736 of NC_143045.1, forward strand.
TGCCATATTTCCAAACGACTTGCCATGATTAAATGCGGTGGTACATGCTTTCAGTTTAGCATGAATGCTTGCCATCCATCCACGGTTTCTGGTTAGGGAGGGTTTTAATAGTCAGTGGGTACATCTCCTATACACTTATAAACACGCTCACCGAGTCAGCGTATACGTCAATTTTATTATCTGAGGCTTGCCGGAACATATCCAATTTCACGTGATCGACGCAATCCTGAAGCGTGGAATCGGATTGATCAGACCAGCGTTGGATAGACCTAAGCACGGGCGCATGAAACTGTGGGTTTTGCACAACCAAAGAATTTCTGCACAAACTGTCAGGAACCATCTCAGGGAAGCTCATCTGCGTGCTCGTTGTCCTCATCAGGGTCTTGACTTGACTGCAGTTTGGCGTCGTAACCGACTTCAGTGGGAAAATGCTAACCTTCGATGGCCACTTGCATGCTGAAGAAGTGTGTTCTTCACAGCTGATTCCTGGTTTCAACTGTACCCGGCAGACTGCGTGTATAGCGTGGGTGAGCGTTGTGAACAGTGCCCACATGGTCTGGTTATGTCATGGGCAGACATAAGCTAGGGACAAGAATGCAATTCTGTTCCTATCTATGTAAGTTTCAATGCACAGAGATATCGTGACGAGATCCTGAGGCCCATTGTCGTGCTATTAATCTGCCGACATCACCTCATGTTTCTGTATGATCGTGCACGGCCTCATGTCGCAAGAATCTGTTCATAATTCCTGGAAGTTGAGCATGTCTGTTCCATGGCCTGCATACTCACCAGACATGTCAATTATTGAGAATGTTTGGAATGCTCTTAATCGAAAGCGCTACTGCATGTTAATTTTCCCGCCAATATCCAGCAACTTCGCACAGCCATTGAAGAGGAGTGGGACAACATTCCAGAGGCCACAATCAACAGCCTGATCAACTCGTTGCGAAGGAGATGCGTCACCCTGAATGAGACAAATGGTGGTCACACCAGATGCTGATCGGTTTTCTGATCCACACCCATACTTTTTTTTTTAAAGGTATCTGTGACCAACAGATGTATCTCTATTCCCAGTCATGTGAAATCCATAGATTAGGGCCTAATTTATTTATTTAAATGGACTGATTTCCTTATATAAACTTTAACTCTAAAGTCTTTATTGCTGCGTCTTCTATTTTTATTCTGTGTAATATGGTATTGGTCCTGTTTCCTCACAGTCACCGTGCCCCGCCGCGCCCCCACCCCCAGCGGAGCCGTCATGTGGCAGGAGGCCCGCAAACATGAGCGCAAGCTGCGCGGCATGATGGTGGACTACAAACGCCGCGGCGAGCGCCGGCGAGAGTACTACGAGAAGATCGTAAGTCGCCCAGGCGCACTTTTTTTTTGTTGCTTTTCTTGTGCATAGCTCATTACACAAATCATCCAGATCTATACAACTTCATACAATCTGGTGTTTCGTGCTGGGCTGGAACTAAAAGCCTTCACACCGTGTAGCTCTCCAGGACCAGAGTTGGTGTTTTTTGTTTTTTTTACTGAATGAGGATTCACCTGCTCTGGTCTCCTCCCCCTGTCCTTTCTTTCACCCTTCTCTCCTCTACAGAAAAAGGACCCGGCTCAGTTCCTTCAGGTTCACGGCCGGGCCTATAAGATCCATCTGGACTCGGCCGTGGCGCTCGCCGCAGAAAGCCCCGTCAACATGTGAGGAGAGAAACGCGCATGAGTACAACACACACAAGACATGCATGTGCATACATGCCACCATGTCTTACTCTTGATATAATACTGTCACACAAATACTCTTTCTGCACATCACACGCTCGCACCACCTGAGACCACTAATCAGGATGTTATGTTCTCTTGTTGTTGCAGGATGCCCTGGCAGGGAGACGCCAACAACATGATTGACAGGTTTGACGTGAGGGCACACCTGGACTTCATACTTACCTACACCCCTCCGCTCCTCAACACAGCGTAAGTGTGTGTCTGAGGTCTCTCCTTCAGACTTCCTACCTTATTACGCCACTCTAGTAAGATGTCCTCACTGAAATTGATTATAATCATACACACACACACAGGTTGATTTGTTGCGGTTATTTAATGAAATGTGATATGAAAGGTCAAATGTGTTACGTGGGACCACCACCGTTTTTCGTCAAACATATTGAAGTGTTGCGTTTGGGTTGCAGCACACCAGAACAGGAGTCGGAGGAGAGGAAGTGCAACTATGAGCGTTACAGAGGCCTAGTGCAGAACGACTTTGCCAGCAGTGAGTATCCGCCGGTGTTGGTAATGCCATGTCTCTTGTGCCTCCCTCCCAGTGGGTATATTGTGTTTCTCAGTGTTCTCTAACCTCCCGCTGTCCCTCTGCAGTCTCCGAGGAGCAGTGTTTGTACCAGATCCAAATGGACGAGCTCTATGGTGGCCTGCAGAGGCCAAATGAGGACGAGAAGAAAAAGTTAGTCCTATCCCATCTTTTCACGATCTCCACATTCTCTATTTATGGCTTATAGAAGTATACTTGTATTTAGATTATTTGTATTGATTATGAATAAGCCCCTACCTTTTTTCATTTAGGCTTGCCAAGGAGAAGGCCACAATTGGCTACACGTACGAGGACAGTACTGTTACGAAGCCCGGGGAGGAAGAAGAGAAAGGGGAGGAGGATGACTCTGACAACAGCGAATCAGAGGAGGACGAGGGTATTCCAGACATTGGTGAGTTCCCGTATTTTCTCACCCACATACTGTAAGTATGAGTGGTTGGGTTGAGTGGACATTGGGCTTGTTTGACATTGCAGCCGACTGACTGACTGATCTAGAAATGACGTTGCGTCAAAAATAAAATAAAATATTATTTGTAGATCAGTCGGTCACAATTTACCCAGAATGCATCATGTTAACTGCAATTTTGAACAAGCCCAGAAAATGGTCATGTATGTGGAATGCGAGTATGCATTATTCTCTTATACCATTTTGTTGTGTGTGTTTCAGACGTGGAGGTGGACGTTGACGAGCTCAACACGGAGCAGGAGTTGGATCTGAACAAGATGGCCACTCCATATGGAATGGCAGAGGGAGATTTTGTCAGGTCAGTACCTGCTCCCATTATAGGCTATGCGTTTCGCTACAATTGTAATTGTCGACGTTACATTATCGCCGCAAATGCCTGTCATAAATTATTTTTTATTTTTATGTCGCTTACGTTGCTTCATGTTGCATTTTTGTTTTTTTTGTGCATTTTATGCTTCTAGTAAATGACCAGTTCCTTTCATAGCGTATTTTAACAAAGGTTAAAGAGTAGAAAGTCTGTTATATACACTGTGTTAACTGGCTGACTGTTTGACAGGATGCTGAGGAAAGACAAGGATGAGCTGGAGGCCATTAAACATGCCAAAGCTCTGGAGGCAGAGAAGGCCATGTACTCGGTAAGAAAGAATTGGTGTGTGTGTGTTCCCGGTGTGTTGCTGTTATGTCGATGATTGTTGGTAGGCCTTTTCCCTGATGATGTCACTGACTGACTGTGTGTGTGACCCTCAGGGCCGTCGCTCTCGCAGACAGAGGAGGGAGTTCAGAGAGAAGAGACTGAAGGGCAGACAGATCAGCCCACCCAGGTAAACATAATTTTATACCAGGGTTGGGGTCAATTCAGGAAGTACACAGAAATTCCAATTATTTTCATTGCTTTTGTCGTTTGAATTTAGTTTCTGAATTTACTTGGTATGGAATTGACCCCAACCCTTATTTTTATACGATATGGGGTAACTCACCTCATCCACGACCAATGTGTAGCGCACACATGGTACGAGACACACTGTCACACCTCTTTTAAACCCTTTCTCTGTTTATGATCTCCAGCTATGCCAGGAGAGACAGCCCAACCTACGATCCCTACAAACGGTGAGCGGGAGGCCAACCATTTAACTTTCTGTTGAAGTTTTTCACTTTAAAAGTCCATCTAATAGTATGTTTTGACTAGGAAAGTAATGGCACTGTCATCCTTTTGGTCAGTGCTACCAACTCATGATGAACTGCTTGCTAGTGAGGTTTGAGGTCACCCTTTTAATCAGTAGAGAGAACACTGATGATTCTCCCTTCCCTGGGAGCGCGATAGGTAGCTTAGTGGTTAGAGCTAGTTCGAATCCCCGAGGTGTCTAGATAGGGAGCATCTGCCCTAGCACATGATGCCGAAATGCATTATACTGTGACATTTTCTGTATTTTGAAAGTTCTATATCTTGAAAACGTGATTGCTGGCATGCAAGCCATTTTGGGACTGTATCAACAGTTGACTAGTGAAACAAATACCAAAACAGTTTTTGAGTGGAATTTTCCTTTACCCCGTAATTAGTCCAACGTCGCTGTCAATAATGGCTGATCCCTGGCCTTGAGCCCACTCTCTGAGGGTGGGTTCAAGTTCACACCACACACTTGTACAGGTTACACGCTTGTACATGTGTGAAACAGGACAAATATAAGCAGCCCTATTTTTAAAATATTTTTTTTGACCTCCTTCCTCTCTCCCTCAGGCCCCAGTCAGAGTCCAGTTCGGAGTCGCGCTCCCGCTCCCGTTCCCCGGGCCCAGAGAAGATCACCTTCATCACCAGCTTCGGAGGCAGTGACGAGGAGGCTGCCGCTGCAACTCAAGCTCCACCCCCTGTCCACACCCCCGCCAACTCGCTGCACCAGCCCGCAGGTCATAGCAGGGGCTCCCGGTCGGTAGCTTTCCCCTTCTGCTTTCCATTGGTTGTTTACTCCTGTCAGTCATGTTGCTGTCCATTGACTACAGCTGTAAAGATTTGGGCTTTAGAGATTTGGTAGGTGAAGTGGAGCTCAGATTTAGGTTAGTAAGTTTGACCTGAACAGTTTACAGTCCTAGTAGTGACCTTTTTAGAGATGCGTGTTAGTTTGTACATCCCAAACAGCAAATTCTGCATGTTGTTATTCATGATAAATCAATTAGATTGTGTACTTCTTCACATTAAAAGCTGCCCTAGACAACTTAGTACCACTTTTAAAGGCACCAGGAGGTAAGGGAAAATCATTATAGCATGTACGCCATGTGTCAATATTCAGTATGGTTCACAAAGTAGCAGAAATGCTTAAGTCCTGAGCTCTGGTCTACCTGTGTGGTTACATGATTTTACAAAAAAATTGCAGCACTATCAGTCCAATGTAGATCAAAACCTGAAATAAAAATGAGTTCAAGCGGACATTTAGGATTAGAGCAGCCTGTGGGTCGTTGCTAATACCTCAGTGTTGTCTCTCTGTTCAGCAGACGCCGCTCTTCCTCCAGCCCTTCCTCCTCTTCCACCCACTCTTCCACTCATCGCTCCTCCTCTCGTTCCTCCTCTCACTCACGCCGCGACAGACGCCGTGGAGGAGGGAGGGACAGACGACATGCCCGCTCCCGGTCGAGGCGGCGCTCCGACTCGCGGTCCCGGGGTAGAGGAGCCAACGGAGGAGGAAGAGTGGGGTCACGGAGGAGATGCGACCGGACACAGTCCCGCTCCAATGACCGAGATGGAGACCGGGAGAGGGACAGGGAGCGAGACAGGGACGTGGGACGTCGCTTCCCGGCACGCAGGCACACACGGTAAGGCAGCCTAGACAACCATATTTATTTATATTTTTTGGACCCCTTTTTCTCCCCAATTTTGTGATATCCAATTGGTAGTTACAGTTTTGTCCCATCGCTGCAACTTCTGTACGGGGGTCTCCCGGTCACGGCCGGCTGCGACACAGCCTGGGATCGAACCCGGGTTTTGTAGTGACGCCTCTAGCGCTTCGATGCAGTGCTTTAGACAGCTGCGCCTCTTGGGAGGCCCCTCCATATGACTTTTTTAACCTAAGTAAATCCTGAACGTAATGTATTTTTAAAAATCCTACCACTTACATGAACCGGTGAGCTCTTCGACGTTGTGCCGATCACATCTGTCTGCTCGACTTCCAGGTCCCGCTCAAACTCTCGACAGGGGGACCGTGCAAGGCGGGGGGGTGGGGGGCGGACTTTGGGAGGCCATCAGAGGAGGGTCAGCAGCAGCAGTCCTAGCCCCTCCCAATCCCCCCAGCCCAGCTGCACCCCTTCCCCCTCACACAGAGGAGGCCCGCCCTCTGCCACTGCACTCTGTGACAAGCTGAGAAAGTGAGTCCACTGACACCTACATGCATAAACACACTAGAGATCTTAAACGGGTTCAAAAAAGTTGGACCCGTTCCGAAATAGACCTGGTGCTTTCCCGCCCAGACCCGATATGCATAAATACAATTTTTAAATATAATGACCTGTTCTAAAAGTACACAAGAACAACTAGACCCGTTCCGATCCAGACAAAAAGTCAATTTTAAGCTACTTTATTAACCGGCGCTGATAAGCAAGGGGGAGAGAGGGGGGGCCGTGCTGTGCGTGCACTCCCGAGTGTGTGAGCGAGTGACACGGAGGAGGGCGTGAAAGATGAGACCGCAACCAACCAAGCCAAAGCAAGGATGGAGGGAGGGAATGCAACCAGCCAAGCTGACTCGTGTTATAGTAGATAGCTGCCATAGCTAGGTTATTCATCATTCAATATGATTACAAATCAAATGTTATTTGTCAAATGCTTTGTAAACCAACAGGTGTAGCCTAACAGTGAAATGCCTAACTTTACCTTCCATTGACTAGATATCTATAACTTTTGCCACACATGGAGCCTCTGACTGTAGCCTATTGCCGCTTTGACTTATAATTGGCCAACAAGCTACATGTGCCATTCTCGTGAAAAGCAAGAGCAGCGGCATAAATGATTACATTTCTCTCTCTACTGCAGCAGTCGCTGTTTGGATCTGTACGCATCATGTGTAAACTCAGTTAAAATGACAGGTACCCGAGACCTGTGACAATCAGATCTGACCCAGACCCTGTGATATTTAGAATTCTGGGTACCGGATTGGGTCTGATCCGCGAAGACCTCTAAAGCACACACACTAATACTCACATACAGTGCCTTGCGAAAGTATTCGGCCCCCTTGAACTTTGCGACCTTTTGCCACATTTCAGGCTTCAAACATAAAGATATAAAACTGTATTTTTTTGTGAAGAATCAACAACAAGTGGGACACAATCATGAAGTGGAACGACATTTATTGGATATTTCAAACTTTTTTAACAAATCAAAAACTGAAAAATTGGGCGTGCAAAATTATTCAGCCCCCTTAAGTTAATACTTTGTAGCGCCACCTTTTGCTGCGATAATAGCTGTAAGTCGCTTGGGGTATGTCTCTATCAGTTTTGCACATCGAGAGACTGAAATGTTTTCCCATTCCTCCTTGCAAAACAGCTCGAGCTCAGTGAGGTTGGATGGAGAGCATTTGTGAACAGCAGTTTTCAGTTCTTTCCACAGATTCTCGATTGGATTCAGGTCTGGACTTTGACTTGGCCATTTTAACACCTGGATATGCTGAAGAAAAGCAGGCCCAAACCATGATGCTGCCACCACCATGTTTGACAGTGGGGATGGTGTGTTCAGCTGTGTTGCTTTTACGCCAAACATAACGTTTTGCATTGTTGCCAAAAAGTTCAATTTTGGTTTCATCTGACCAGAGCACCTTCTTCCACATGTTTGGTGTGTCTCCCAGGTGGCTTGTGGCAAACTTTAAACAACACTTTTTATGGATATCTTTAAGAAATAGCTTTCTTCTTGCCACTCTTCCATAAAGGCCAGATTTGTGCAATATACGACTGATTGTTGTCCTATGGACAGAGTCTCCCACCTCAGCTCTAGATCTCTGCAGTTCATCCAGAGTGATCATGGGCCTCTTGGCTGCATCTCTGATCAGTCTTCTCCTTGTATGAGCTGAAAGTTTAGAGGGACGGCCAGGTCTTGGTAGATTTGCAGTGGTCTGATACTCCTTCCATTTCAATATTATCGCGTGCTCCTTGGGATGTTTAAAGCTTGGGAAATCTTTTTGTATCCAAATCCGGCTTTAAACTTCTTCACAACAGTATCTTGGACCTGCCTGGTGTGTTCCTTGTTCTTCATGATGCTCTCTGCGCTTTTAACGGACCTCTGAGACTATCACAGTGCAGGTGCATTTATACAGAGACTTGATTACACACAGGTGGATTGTATTTATCATCATTAGTCATTTAGGTCAACATTGGATCATTCAGAGATCCTCACTGAACTTCTGGAGAGAGTTTGCTGCACTGAAAGTAAAGGGGCTGAATAATTTTGCACGCCCAATTTTTCAGTTTTTGATTTGTTAAAAAAGTTTGAAATATCCAATAAATGTCGTTCCACTTCATGATTGTGTCCCACTTGTTGATTCTTCACAAACAAATACAGTTTTATATCTTTGTTTGAAGCCTGAAATGTGGCAAAAGGTCGCAAAGTTCAAGGGGGCCGAATACTTTCGCAAGGCACTGTATGTATATATACACCCAGCCTCCCCCTCACATGCCGTTTAAAACAAACAGCAGCAAGAAGTAGCTAATATTTGCCCTAGTCTGTCCCATGGAGGAGCTCTCTAATGGGAAATGGTGACCATTTCAGCCCTACTTTTCTTCCTCTTTCTCCCCCTCTCTCTTTCTCTCCCTCCAGGCCTGATACTCCGGGTGGTAAAGAGACGGGAGCTGCCAAAGTCAGTAAGAATTTGATCTAGCTGGGTTTGTTGCAAAAGTCTACGCCTCCCTCACCCCTGACAGGCTGAGCTGGCTATCCATCAGGCCGGGGACCCCCCCCCAAAGGCCATTGTGCACACAGAGAATGGAAATCATATGAAATGTCTTTTGACTGCCCCTCTCTGTGGAGCTCCCATATTTTAAATGGTGTCCTTACCTCCCCCCTGAATGTAGTGTAGAGTTAAACCGTTCTCTACTCAGTGTAGAGTGTGGTTACAGGGTTAGCCTGCCTCCAAAGGGCACAACCTACATTGCAGAGTGTTGTGACAGACTTTTCCCGGACCCTTCTTTCTCCGTAACCCTGAATGGACTGGTGTTCCCAGCACCCTTTCTGTCACTTATGTATCTGTCTGTATTATGGATATTCTGCGGCACCTGCTGAGCTATGCAGAGTGGTGCAGGTCAGACCAGAGAGTGGAGTGTGTCCCTCAATCTCAATGCTGAGATGTTTCACTCTACATATAGACAACACATTTTTAAAGCTCGTGCTCTCCGACTGAGGGGAAAGCACTGATATGTCATTGTCAGAAGCTCTTAAATGGCTTCCTTGTCTCCTTTCCTTGTCTCCTCTCTCTCCCCTCACCATTGATCTTAAGCGACTGGGCCAGTAAAAGCGCAGGCGTAGTAAAGGAAGCCATAGAATAGGGGGGAGAGTAGTCTGGGTGCGTTCCAATAGTCTTAAGAGGCTTCCTCTCCTCGTCTCCATTCTGCCATCTGCGCTGACGGTAAAGAACTAGACCGGTGAAGGTGGTGCACTGGCAGGCATACTCTATATTCTTCTCTGTTACGTTTCAGATCAGCTAAAGTGAAGGACACTCAGGAGAGGAGGCCATTTTAGGCTGTTAAGCACGTCCCTGCAATGTAGTGAGGTCGGAGCTCTCAGGTGTATGCAGCTGTTGTGGACAGCAGAGCGGTGAGAGGGGGGGGGCTGGGCTTGTCTGAGCAGGCAGGAGAAATACACCACCGCGCCTCTCCACCCAGGACTTAACAGCACACACTGTTACCTGCTGCCTTCCCCTTAGAGACACGCCACTAGACATGGCTAGTAACCGCTCCAGTACAGGGGATTCACCGGGGTAAAGGGATGTCTCGTAGTTGCTGTGTAGAAGGAGAGTGATAGAGGGAAGGGTCATTAAACTCAGTAGGTTGCCATTTTAGCCTGTTGTGTATGTGTGCGCTTGTTTATCCTCAAGCTGAATTCCTACCTGGCCAGGGAGTGTCAGCAGGGAATGTACAGCGGAGGGGAGGGCTGCTGGCGCTACTTGTGCCAGACTGTTCTTTCCCTGTTCGACTCTCTTACCCTTAGCTGTCCTCACAACATTCACACATATGTACAAATGCATAAGACACATATACTTAAAGAGTCCAGTTCCATGTAATGTGATCCTGTCCTGCTACAGTGTACAACAGCTGCGGGCAACGGGCACGGGGTTTGCCTCTCCTCCCCTCACGTAGCCGGCTCTTCCAGTCCAGCAGAGAACAGGACATGACAAACGGCTTACGTGATTTACGGCCGTATAACCCCCATATGACTAACCGTGGCCTTACCAGCTACTATATGAGGCAGTGGTGGTCCAAAACGTGCCCATCCCCGTAGTTCCACACACACCCTGTGCTCCTGCCCTGTGAGTGTGTGTGCTGATGCCTGCGTGTCTCTTACAGCCCAGGATGACCCCGCAGGAGAAGCTGAAGATACGCATGCAGAAGGCCCTCAACAGGCAGTGTGAGTAGACAGACTGGACTCTGTTTGGTCAGTCTCAGTTACAACTAGTTGATACTGTGTTTGTATATAAATATTCATCCTACCTCTGCTCTTCTGTTTCTCCCACAGCCAAGGCGGATAAGAAAGCAGCCCAAGCGAAAGTCACTCAGCAGGAAAATAAGCGAGCGGTGCGTGTGGATTCGTGTTTGTGATCTGCTAGCCAGCTCCCCCCCCCCCCCCCCCCCCCCCCCCCCCCCCCCATTATAGCATATTGTGTGATGTTTCCTCTAGAAACAGACAGTGTCCCCCTAAGACAGTCCTTTGATACATGTTGTAATCTGCCATTGGCCCTCATGGCTATGTATACTTTACAGGAGCGCGAGGGAGAGCTCAGAGCCATGGCACGCAAGATCCGCATGAAGTAAGACTGTGTGATTGTGTGTGTGTGAGATGCTGCATTGTGGTGCCGTATGACTCTGGTTAAACGGTGGTGTGTGTGTGTTCCAGGGAGCGTGAGCGTCGGGAGAAAGAGAGGGACGAGTGGGAGAGACAGTACGGACGACAAAGCCACTCGCCCTCCCCATCTAAATATGGTGAGTCACCCCTTAACTGTCATCGTTGTTAAATCCTTGACGGGATGTGTTCAATTGCACACTTTTTGAAATGGCCGTGCAATTGGGATGCAGCTCATAAGCCTCTAACAGTAGCTCAGTACTAGTTGTGGCTCAGTATTAGTTGTCAAATCAAATTGTATTTGTCACATGTGCCGAACACAAAAGGTGTAGACTTCACCGTGAATTGCTTACTTACGAGCCCTCTCCCAACAATGCAGAGTTAAAAGTAAGAATTTGCAAATTATACACTTTTTTTCTTTTTTGTTTTGTCAATGTGTGTGACATTGGCTCAGTACTAGTTCTGAGTGTTGTCAGTTAACTTTCTGGCACACTGTTGTGTTGGTCATTCTTTCATCAGGTGTGTCTGTCCTCTTGTCTGTCCCTCAGGTCGTGACCACAGCTCATCCAGAAGGTATGTGAGCCACCACAAGAATCTCCACTGTTGAGGAAGGATGTTGACTCTCGCGCACGTTATCTCAGTAGCGCATCATACTCTCCCTCTGCGATCTGTCGCAACTCTTTCTCGACACTGTAATGGGGGAAGTAATGATCACTGAAGTCCATATTCAGTTTAGAGTGATTAACACAATGTTGAGCATATTTCTGTAATGCTCAAGATTTCCAGTGTTCTATTTGTGACACACGACAGACACACACTCTCACACTCTTTGTTCCTTTCTCCCCCCCCCCCCCCCTCACACACTCGTATTCAAATGTGTTCTCTCCCGCTCACACGCACCCACATTGGGACAAAGAGTTTGAATCAAAAGCCTGCATACTCTCACAGAGGGCTGTCAGTACTGATGTTAGGCTCTCTCGTCCCTGGTCCTCCCTGGGGAGTTGTGGGGCCGGCTGTGGTATTGGGTAGTGGGGGGGACACACTGAACCTGGAGTCTCGGTACATCAGAAACAGATGAGGCTTAACACTGTCAGTCTCAATACGCTACAGCAGTTCTGCACTTAGATCATCCATGTGTATGCGACAGACCAATGGTAGCTTAGTCAAATATGATACAAGCTAGCAAGTACCAGCAAATACTGGAGAGTAACTGTTTACACCAGGAAGTATCCCAATATTTTAAAGAAAGTAATGTCTTGTGTAATAATTGGCTAGTCATGTCCAGTTTGACATATAGCATTATAAGTGGGGGTAGTGAATATACTGTGGGGGTCCAAATATAGCACTGTGTTACCTGAGACTCAAACACACTCTTTTCTCGGGTTTCCAGGAGGTCCCGTTCCCGGTCGAGGAGTCCATATTACCGATACTAAACATACCGCTTGGACCCACTAACCCCCACAACCCTCCTCATCCCCTCTTCTGCCTACTGTTCCAGTGAAGAGATTTGAGAAAAGGAGAGAAGTGAGGGACAATGTGCTGAATGGTAGAGAGACTGAATGAGGGTGAGGTAGAGATGGATGGGGGAGAGGAAAATGGAAGAGCTGAATTGGAGGCCGGAGATTGAGATTTGGTAGTTATTGCATCTGGCCACATTTTAGTGTCAGTAATTCTGCATACATATTTATCTCCTTTTATGATGGTCTTGCTTTTTCTCCATCTCTGGGTGCTCTTTCTATCTTTCCCTGTGCCCCCGTCCCCTCAATCTCTCTCTGAGAAAAGTATGTTGGCATCACTGAATAGGATGTAAAAGAAATCGGATTTAAATTTGTACCTTCATCTATGTACATAGTTTTCTGCAATTACAAGTGAGTGAACATTGATGAAATCCCGAGGCAGTGTATAGCTCCATGTGAATATGAAAAATAATTGGTCGCTAATGATTTTAATCTTTTTGTATGGCATGCCCCCAACCACTCACCCAGTGAATTGAGACTTGATTGTACTCTTCTGAGTAACAGATTGTTTTAATCCAAATATATGATCAGTTATCAAACTGAGAAATCCAAATAAAATGCACAAAAGTATCTGTCGTCAATCTATTGGTTTTGTGTCTTTACTTGAATGTTCTCATCTCTCATACATGCATTATAAATGTCCCCAAGTCTTAACTGCAATACTTCACTAGTGAGGCTTTGAGTCAAGAAGCAAAGTGTCTTGTCCAACACTTGATTAAAGTTGTTTGGAGTTATATAAAAGTCAGGGACCAATTTAACAAGTAGTTTGGTTATTGTAGCTAAGATGCATTTACAATTATACATTATAATGCATTTTGTCGAAATGATTGCGCTTTAGCGTACTGGTAAGATCAACTCACTAAGTGATGAGTGTGAAGGGAAGGTGTCAGCATTTATAGTCTACTACCCTACTTGTAAGGCGCAGTTCTCGTTAAGCAGGCCACGTATAGCCACCGGGTGGCGCCAAACACCTTATTTCGTGTAATAACCTACCTTTTACGCACATTATTCAGCATGTGTTACATTGTTACATCTAACCATTTACAATGTTTCACAACATACTTTATAGCTAGCTATATTGTCTCCTAATCCGTCTGAATCATTTCCCAACCAAGATAGGCTAGCGCCTAGGCTGCTTAGTTTGGCTTTGTAAAAGTTTACGGTCAGGCCTATGGTTTTTAACCCCACCCGCCACTGTATGTTATGTGCTGTCTGGTGAGTAACAAAAGGAGAAACGAACAGACCGTTTACATCAGTTTCGAAATCAGCCGGACAGCAAAACAAACACCTGTCTTCAGCGACCTTGTTAAAGCCACTTCCTCCTCACCCACATCCTTAGCAGGCAGCTATAACCAGTAGGCTGCATGTAAGCTAGGAGTGCAAGGAGGAAGTGGCTGTGCAGCTGTAAGTCCTATTGCTGCCTCCCATCATCCCATGTATTCTGCAACGTGCATTTTAATATCGTTGCATGAGATAGTTCCTGAAATAAATGGGGCACCAATATTGATTGCTTATAGAAACCAAACCGGTCTAGACTGATGACACTATCGCATGAGGATTCTGTGTATGTATTATTTTGGTGGGGTTTTTACTCTCCTTGTGAGTGTTATGTTTTGGTTTACTATCCTTGTGGGGACCAGAAGTAAAACATGGAACATTAGGATAAGTGAAGGCATTTTGCTGGTCCCCACAAGAGAAAAAAAAGGCTGTTAGGGGAAATTTGATTTGGAATGGGAATCAATTGTTTTTGTCCCCACAAGTGAGAGTAAAACAAGGTATGTGTGAGTGTGTAACATTGTGTAGAGGGCGGGGTCGGGGTCGGAGTAGTTAGTGACGGGCGGCGCCTAACATGTTGCCCCTTCTTTCCTCCGCTGCGGGGCTGGTAGCCTGAACTTGAACACTGGCTGGTACACAGCGAGCCACGACCCGTCCGTGCCATTGAGCTACACAGTATTCTTATCAACTTGATCAATTAAGTTAGATTCCGATCGAGGGGTGTGGATACACCAGACAAACCTTGCCTGGTGTAATCAAACAGAATGTCCAGACGCAAACAAGGCAGCCGACCGCAACACCTGAGTGCAATTCAAGGTAAACTGAGATGAGGCTATGGCCATAGTTTACTAATAAGAGGTTGGCTATATGCATGTTATGTATTTTATATACGATGTATTTTCTATACGATGTATTCATGTTAAACGTCGCTTTTTTTGGGGGGGGGGGGTCAGTCGGGCTTTGTGGGGTTATGCGCACCTTGACATTGAAGTTAAATCATTGATAAAAGTTATCAAATATATTTTTGTAAAGAGCTGATTTATATATAGGCTACACTCAGCTGTGCAACAAATGAAGTTTAAAATCAATGAAATGTGTTCATAAACTACACATTAAAAGGTGGCTTTAAACATAGGTAATGTTTTTTTTATTTTTTTATCAGGGTTCTTTACTGGCCTGTCTTTTTATTTTCTTCTAGTTTTTCTTTCTGTTCTTTCTTTCTGGGGGGGGGCTGTTTTGAATTATCTCATATTTTTTTGCCAACATGAACGCTTCCTTGTGGGGCAGACCGCGTGTTCTAGACACTGTATCCGTGTGACAAGGCGAGAGAGGAGAGGATACGGTCTGCCCTCACAACAACTCCACTGACCTCTTCCACTTTTAGAGCCGTTTAGTCAAAAAAAATAATCTAGCCTAGATACCCCATACACTTGACTTGTGCGTAGGCCTATGTAGGTTATCATAAAGATATAGTTGTATATCAAAATAACAGGCTCTGCTTATTAAACCGCGGGTTCGTTGATGATATCGTGTTTCTTCCCCCGGTCACTGAGGGCAGGCCTTTGACAAAAACACTGAAAAATGTTAGAAAACATCTCTTTCTCTGTTACCCCAACGAAGACCAGTCGAGCGTGTCTAGTTTGACCACAAGCCTTGACTCTTCAATGGTGTGCGTGCAAACCGCGCCTAGCTTGTCTGCACAAACCGTGAGCAGCACTGAAACAGGAAAGGTTACATTTTTGAGTAACCACCGGTGAGCTACTCAGCGCGACTGTACTGTCTGTACCTGTCCTGTACTCGGCCTAGTCCGGGCAAGTGAAGCCGGTCCAAGCTTTAAGGTGTGTACACGACCATGTTGACTCACTCCCTGCCTCAACTCTCACAAGTCGTTAAAAGAGTGGTGAGGGCCAGTCCAACAGCTCAAACCTGACCAACGGTATTTAACCGTCCTTGTCTTTCTTTGGCTGTCTACTTGGGTCATATATGAGTCATGGACATTTTTTTATTTTGTAGCCTACATTTATGGCGCTATAATGAGAGACTGAAATTGGAAACCAGACTACATCCCTGAGAGGTGCTTAAATCTAAACCACACATTTCATTTTTGAGTAATCTCGTGTTAGACTCAACTGTCTTAGTGATAAATGATTCATTTGGCCTTCAAACCCTGAGTGACTCTGAACGCCTTCAAGTCATGGCCACTCACTTTCTTGCCGATAAACTGGTCAGTTCCTTGCCTTGGTTGTTTCTCTTACTTGAGTAGTTGATGGTTGAGAATGTGTTGACAGGTGTTTTTTCTTTCTCCCAGGCCTTGGGAATGGTATAATTAAAAATATATATATTTCTACTCACAGCACCAATAGAGACAGGAAGCAACGGTGTCAGTGAAGACATGCAACTATGCAGCCTGCCATCTCAGTGAAAGGAGCTGTCAAAGAGTTAGTTAGGGGGAAGTGGTCAGTATCAGCTGACCGGAATAGCTTGACTGCCTCTGTAGCCCTGGTGGAGCGGGTGGGGTGGAGCGGGTGGGGTGGGGGGAAGTGGTCAGTATCAGCTGACCGGAATAGCTTGACTGCCTCTGTAGCCCTGGTGGAGCGGGTGGGGTGGGGTGGAGTGGCGCAGCATCGAAAGTAATGCTTTAAAAAACAGGGAGGGGTTGTTTTTCTCTGAAGGCCATATCAGCAGTTGCCCAATCTACATGGTGTCTGACCACCCACTGTCTCCCTATTGCTGTAGGATCTTACATGATGGACAGAATATTCAAGTTCTTTGTAGTTTCTATTTTCTCAAATGTTCTTCTTGACTCTCTTCGTCTTCCTCTCTCTGTCTTCGCTTCCTTTCCCGTATCACTCCCCTGCCCTAATTTCTTTTTCACTCTCCCCCTCTTCTTTCTCTGACTCTCCCTCACTTGCCTCTCATCTTCTCTCAGATGCCCCTGAGCCCTTGGACGCTGCCATTCCATCGTTGGAGGAGAGGGGGTCCCTTCCCCGGGTCAGGGGTATTGAGGAGGGTCGTGACCTGCTGACCTGTGGGCAGTGCAGCCAGGCCTTCCCTCTCGCCCACATCCTGGCCTTCATCCAGCACAAACAAGGGGGCTGCCGCTCCCGGAATCACGCCCCCAACACCCACACCCCTCCCTCTCCAGCCAACCGGACACAGCGACGCGGTGATGTCACTCAGGTAGAGGCTGGGTTCGTGGAGCTGAGGAGTTTGACAGACATGTCCAGTGGGGAGGAGCATAGTGTGAAGATGGAGGCTAACAGAACAGGTGAGTGCGGGCAGGTTGCTAATTAGTGACTTTTTTTGTTTTGTTGTTTTCTCCCCCCCCCCCCCCTTCTAACAACCGTCCCCCCCCAGTCCAGCTCATTAGCTGGGCGTTGCTGTGCTGAGGAGGCCTCTGTGAGTTAGCGACGCGCTGGGGTAATTGTGTGGAAAGGATAGGCAGCAGTGTTTTGAGGCCATAGGGGGCCCCTGAGGGCTCCGGTGCACCTGAGCTCCCCTCCATCTCCTTGACTCTGTCTCTCTCAGGTGAAGTGGCCAGGTAAACACGTAGGGCAAGGCACCGTGCTCTCTGGCCACGCAATAACACGGCCTGCGCTCACTGGAGGACTGGCTGTGCTAAGCTGAGGGGGACAATGAGATGGTGTCACAACAGGCTGCGGTGTGGTCGTACTACCATTGCAACATGTTTAAAAGGATAATGTCACCATAGTTCTGACGTTTGCATGGCTTCTCGGTGCAAGTATGGGGTGTCCATCAGATGGGCATCCCGATCTGCATTTTGATAGTAAATAGTTGAGTGATACTTCCTCCCCTTGTCTCCTCACCAACGTCTTTACAGAGATGGGAGGAATGGAGACAAGTGAAGAACAGCGACATGACTATTGAGATGCACCCATGGTTTCCTTCCTTGTCTCTCCTACCTTAGAGGCTTTCTACTAGGCATCTGAAGCAGGACTATGTAGGCAGTAAGAGGGGACCTCACAGTATGTATAGGTCATGTATTTAGAAGTGAACAAGCAAGTTCTCATTGTGTGTCTGAACCATAGAAATAGACTCTCTAGATTCTATTTACAGTATATGGTCTGAATGACTCTGATTAGATGAGCTTTAGGGCGGCAGGTAGCCTAGCTGTGAGAGCGTTGAGCCAGTAACCGAAATGTAGCTTGTTCGAATACTCAAGCCGATGAAAAATCAGTTGATGGGGCCATGCGCAAAGCACTTGACGCTCATTCGCACCAGAGGCGCCATCCTTCTATGGCTTATCCTGTAAAACAACACATTTCAATGCACCTATCCAGTGTGTGACAATAAAACATATATATTTTTTAAATGTTTTGTTCATGTGCATATTTTTGGAACTGAGACCCTTAGACATACATACGCACTCTTTCTCTCACACACAGCCACGTGCACTTCCTTCCTTTGTGTAACGCTCAGGGGACTGCTGCATGCTCTGTTTCCGTCTGTCCACGTTTTTCTCTTTCGGTCTCTTCCAGTCCTGCCTGTTATGTTTTCTCTCTCTCTCAACCTGTCTCTATCTCTAGGTCTCTCGCTGCCTGTTTTAAATGTTCTCTCTCTCTCTCTCTCTCTCTCCTGTCTCTCTCAACCTGTCTCTATCTCTAGGTCTCTCGCTGCCTGTTTTACATGTTCTCTCTCGCTCTCTTCTTTCTCTCTCAGCCGCTCTCTCTTTCTAGCTGCTTTTAAAAAAAAAAATCTGTCTGTGTGTAGGTTCTCTTCTCCGTGCCCAACGGCTTACACAACAGAGCTACCCACGTGCACTACACAAGAGCCGTATCTCCAACCAAGCAAAGCAAGATAACTTTTAATTCAACTTTTTAATAGCGAAATGAGTCACTGGTGCATGAAAACGTGTATCTAATGTCGATCGCCCATTTTTTGAATTTAGATGTGTTGTTTAAATTGTTAGGAGGTATTTGTGGAAAAGACCTAGGTTGAACTATTGATATGTACACTACCGTTCAAAAGTTTGGGGTCACAGAGAAATGTCCTTGTTTTTGAAAGAAAAATCACTTTTTTTGTCCATTAAAATAACATCAAATTGATCAGAAATACAGTGTAGACATTGTTAATGTTGTAAATGACTATTGTAGATGGAAATGGCAGATTTTTAATGGAATATCTACATAGGCGTACAGAGGCCCATTATCAGCAACCATCAGCAACTGTGTTCCAATGGCACGCTGTGTTAGATAATCCAAGTTTATCATTTTAAAAGGCTAATTGATCATTAGAAAATCATTTTGCAATTATGTTAGCACAGCTGAAAACTGTTCTGATTAAAGAAGCAATAAAACTGGCCTTCTTTAGACTAGTTGAGTATCTGGAGCTTCAGCATTTGTGGGTTCGATTACAGGCTCAAAATGGCCAGAAACAAATAACTTTCTTCTGAAACTCATCAGTCTATTCTTGTTCTGAGAAATGAAGGCTATTCCATGTGAGAAATTGCCAAGAAACTGAAGATATCGTACAAAGCTGTGAACTACTCCCTTCACAGAACAGAGCAAACTGGCCCTAACCAGAATATAACAAGTGGGAGGCCCCGGTGCACAACTGAGCAAGAGGATAAGTGTCTAGTTTGAGAAACCGGTGCCTCGCAAGTCCTCAATTGGCAGCTTCATTAAACAGTGCCTGCAAAACACCAGTCTCAATGTCAACAGTGCAGAGGCGACTCTGGGATAATGGCCTTCTAGGCAGAGTTGCAAAGAAAAAGCCATATCTCAGACTGGCCAATAAAAGATTAAGATGGGCAAAATAATTCAGACACTGGACAGAGGAACTGTGCCTAGAAGGCCAGCATCCTGGAGTCGCCTCTTCACCGTTGACGTTGAGACTGGTGTTTTGCGGGTACTATTTAATTGTTTTCTTTACTAAAGTAGTATTGCTAATGGTACTGCATAGGTGTGAACATACTATTTTTGTTGTTGTTGCAAGAGATGGCTATTGTATAGCCTAAGAAAGTAGCAAAAATGTGCAGAAAGTCGTTTTGAATGCATTTTATTGACGGGAAGCAATGTCTTGAGCATTTTTTTGGCAACAGTGATATTCTTATACTGTACAATGAGGAATTCAACTACAAAATATTAGCATTTTCCCAATTTTTTAAACCATTGCCCCCACCCACAAGGTGTATAAACAACAACAATAAATATTAATAAAATAATAGATACAAAACAAAAACGTGAAGAACATAAATCAATCAACTCTAATTAGCACATGTAGGACAGTATGCAAGTTTGTGTGCATGGACTTTGCAGATGTATTTATCACATGTGCAGCACACAGTTTGTTTTACAGTCCTTCTTTGGGGGGCAGAATTGTCATCTCCTCCTCTTGCCTGCCCCAGCTGCAGCCTCAGGCGGATCAGAACAAGATTCAGCCCCCTGAACAGCTTTCACAAGCGCTGCTGTGCGGGGGAGGCGCTCCCTTCTTTGAACGTGTGGGGTTACAAGGGCCTTTCCCAGCTCCTCCGGAACACTTATCAGGCATCCAGGTAGGGTTGATCTTGTTCCATATCACGAAGGCATTGTACGAGGACACATCAATTAAGTTATAGAAGATGACCAGGGATCAGCGGGCAGTCGTCCTCCTGCAGCAGTAAGTTCCAGTCACCTTGTCCAGGTTGTTAACGCCTCCTTTGTTGTGGTTGTAGTCCAGGATGATGGCTGGCTTCCTGTCCTCACGATCACTGATCTCAGCCATTTTGCGCAGTGTGCTCAGGAGGACCACATTCGTGTTCCTCTTTGGGAGGTAAGAAACTAGAGTGGTGGTGTTTTTTTATTTTTTTACATGCATCGAATCAGGGATTCGATCTTGCAACCTTTCGGTTACTAGTCCAACGCTCTAACCACTGTGTCTAGTGGGGTGGTGGGGGTGAAGCCAAACTTTGTTTGCGAGGAGTGCAGGGGGGAGCTCAGGCTTGTTCTTTCTACCTGTGCCAACCATGGGGATCTTCCTCTCCAGGAGCTGCTGGCTGAGTTCAATCAGTAGCACATGTAATCTCAATTTCGTGTGCGTCTCTGTGGTTTGTGTGGTGCGTAAATTATTTTATAACTGCCGGGTCAAAAATTTCCCTAAGACAATCTTTGTACCCTGGTGGTGTACAGCTTTCATGGAAATATGAACAAAGGCGATGTTTCACTTTTTCTAATATTGGGGTCACTGTAGGAAAAGTCATAACATTTCGAATTGAAAAAATGTCTCTGCTGTTGAATAGTGGCGGGTCTTTTTTTTTTTTACCCTTAAGACAACACAAGGGTTAAGTAACTCAAGTTAAATGTTTTGTATGTGGTATGATTTGATACAGCACGTGTTGTGCGTCTATCTAAAATCCCTGGTGATGCCAAGCCCGTTAATTTTTTTTCACATTACAACCTGTGTGTTGTGATAATTGCGTTGTTTGCTCTATAACCTGTTAGTTCATATGCCTTTGCGACTGTGGTATATGCAACAAGACCATAAGAAAGACTGTGGCAGAGTAAATTCAACCACACCTTTGTTTAATCAGAAAACCGGAGAGCAACCTCTGTCTGGTGAAGTCCACAAAACATATTGCATGTGACAGACGGTTGGTTACATTACCTACAGCATGGTCAAGCAAGTGTATGTTTACAACATTTTCAGACTACTAAACAACTATTGATTTAGAACTGCGGAGAGTTAGCGAAAGTCGCAAAGAAAACAGGAGCTGCCTGCACCATTTCAACATCATCAAATCCCCTATGCTATGACAAAATATAACATAAAACAATTTAGTCCAATCAACATAAGCTAAATATCATGTGGCTCGCTCTCTTGCTGTGTGCAAGCGTGCGTTCAAGTAGAGAGAACATGTTGACTCACCCTACATGTCGAGAAATGCCAATGCTATCCTCTTTCATGTTGACGAAACGGTCTATGACTCTGTCATACAGTACACACTTTATTTTTTGTTGTTGACCTAGGCTACTTGGCTAAAATGCTCGCTCACTAGCCTAACGTCCTTTTCATGGGCATCAATGTGTCAGTCCAACTAGTTAACACTAGCCTTCTACATCTAGCTACATATTGAACTTCCATCCTCTCAGACTAGGGGAACAATGTATGAATTTATGGTTGGATCAGAATCGCCGTTATAAATCATTAGCCAGTACGGAGAATTAAGTACAAGTCCAAATCCCTATCTCCATTCATGGCTAATTTAGGAAAGGGACAATTTTAGCTAGTTAGCTAGCCAACTGAGGAAAACGACACAACAATATATTTTTTCTGTCTGTGTTTTTCTTTCGATGTGATTGGCGTGAAGCCCAATCCAAACTTCCTGTTGTTTTTTGTGTTTTTTTTTGGGTGCACCAGGACCATTCACAGTTGAGCTTACTCAGTTTAGCACAACACTGATTGGCTATTATTTTATACTTTTTTTTATATAAAGGGAGGCTAAATGCTCGCTGACTTCTCTTGCATTCAATACTACTGGCGGAAACAATGTCATACTCTTTTTGACCAGACAGCATCAGATAGACGGGCTACACATACAGAGACAGAGGGGTGCTGTTTTGCTCGCTCGGCTGTTTTCTCCGGTGCGATACTGTACATTCAGCCTTTTGCGATTTTGAAGGAAAAATATGAAACAGACCAAAGATAAATTATTGCATATTTTTCTGGGTAGATGTTTTGGGGAAGCCTGGCTTCTCTTGGCATGTGAATATGTCTGCTTGAGGAAGATGACTCAAACTGAAAGAGCAATTATCCCCACAGCGGATAGGTGTCCCTTTCACTCTAGAATGTGTATGTGATGGAGAATGGAAGAACGTGATGGAATATAATAACATGTGCGTCTGTCTCCATTTATTTTTATTTATTCGACTTGTTTGTTTTTTCTCATCTCTTACATTATTCCCCCCCCCCCCATTTCAACAGACTCTCGCTTGCCCTATTTCAATCTCCCCCCACACTCTTTTCTCCTCCCTCTTTCTCCCCCGGGAGAGGAGATTCTGCCTACTGCTCGTTAGTGCTCCGAGCCAATCTGCATTTTTAATTAGCAGTTATTGCTTCTGCTTAATATTCAAGTGCTACCCCGGGCCAAATGGGAATCCTTACAAAAAAAAAGATGGAGAAGGAAAGAAAGAGCGAATGAGAAACCGGCTGGGTATTGTGTTTCACTCCAGGAGCCCAAGACAAAAGCCCCCCCTCGGGGAGAGATTTGGAGGGTTAGGGGGGCAGAGGGGTGAGGGGTAGGAGGATGGGTCTGAAGTACAATCCAAGGGGTGACACATTTTTTTGTGGCGTTTCTCGACCCTGCGCTGCGACATCCTCCTTTTTGATCTTTCTCTCGCTTTCCTCATCTCTTTTTTTGTTGTTGTTGCGCTCTCATTCACCCCCCATAAATACACCAACTTCTCTCCTGCTCTACTCATCTCTTCAGGCTAAGTTAAAGGATGTGTCCACCACATCTCCTATCCTCTCCAGGCAGAGCGCAAGAGAGAGAGAGAGGGAGGGAGAAAGAGTTGCTTTCTTTTTCATCTTTTCTCTCCTCCCCCTCCAGTAAAATACAGAAGGATTTTGACTTCAGGAAACATGAAAGAGGCTTATACCAGAGTCGGCTTTGAACCTTTACAAAAAATAGAACTGTTTTCCCCCTCAATTTGAGGATCTTCTTTCCAATTTAGATTTATGCAGAAAGGCCTCATTTGTCAAGCAGGCTGAGTCAGTCCCTGATTTACATAAAGCCTTCGTTTTCTCGGTTCCGCTAATTAGCAATTTGCAGCTTAATTGGAGAGTGGCTCTCGGTTAAGAGACAATGCTAACCACATTTAAAACATTTCTCCAGATGTACTTGACTATCCATCTCCCCTTTCTGCTGGCCTCTGTCGTTCATCTCTCACCTGCTTCTGGTCCCATCAACAGCCTTCGCTATCTCTGAGTCCCTCTCTCCTTGGCTTCTGTCTCCAAAAAGGACGAGAGGCAGGAACAATGCATTTTTTTTCTATTTGAAACTCTGACTACCTTGTCCTGTAGACCTGAACCAGAGGATGTTAAGCACCGTCCCTCTTGCTGTGGTCACTCACTCTTCACCGACTTAACAGGCTTAGTTTCTCTGCACCTATGTACTGCCCTAACCAGAGTGCCTTTTTTCTGTGCCGTGTTCCTTTTATATATCCCAGTATTCTGCTGTCACCGCCTAGCTATCCACAATAGTTCCTACTGTCTGATATGTGCTGTTTTAATAATAAAAAAAACTATTGAGATCCCTTACATTTTTCAGATCAAGGAAATGTTTCTGCTAATGTCGTCTTGGCTTGCTTACTAACTGTGTTTTTTTTTTTCCTGTGGCAGAAGAGCCGTCCTGCTTTACCTGCCAACTGTGTGAGTGTGTGTTGCCCTCTGCCTGGGCCCTGCTCCAACACGCCCAGCACACACACTCTTTTAGTATCTACCAGGAGGACGGGGAGAAGGATGACGAGGAGAAGATGGGAAGAGGGCGTCACCAGCACTCCAAACCTGCAGCTACCCTGGATCCCTGTCAACTGAGCCACACCCTGGCCACTGCCTTCCACCCTTCCATTCTGCGTCTGCCCCGCATCTTCAGTCCTCGTCAGAACCGCAGGCCAGCTTCTCGGGCAAGCTCCATACCTTCCTCCAGAGAACGACAGGCCCTCAACTTCTGTCTGAGAGAGCTGGTTGAGGGCAGTAGCAACACCACCATCCTCACCACTGCTGGAGATCTGGTCACCTCTCCATCGCCGTCCCCCCCGGCCGCCTCTTCCTTCCCCCAGTTCGGACCCGCCCAGGTGGGGTTTCCCTGTGAGCTGTGTGGCCAGGGCTTCCAGTCCCTCCGCAGCCTGTCAGCCCACCGGAGGACCCACTCATGTGAGCAGCCCTATCACTGTGGCTTGTGTGACCAGGCCTTTGCCCAGAGTGGTCAGCTGGCTCGCCACATGAGGAGTCATCGCGGAGAGACGGGTGTGGGTGGAGTGGGCTACGAGGGGGTGGAGGTGGGGCTGGTAGGGGAGGATGAGGGGGGTCGGCAGGGGATGAGAGGGAGATTTGTAATGCAGGGGACAGGAGAGAGGGTGTTGAGTGGAGGACCAGGGGAGAGGGAGACCTCTGAGTTGGACCTATCCCAGTCCAAGCCTCACTCCCCAGGCTCTGGACTGATCCTGCTCGCTTCCCAGCCTGGAGGTCCAGACATGAGCCTGTTCAGGCTGTTCCAACCCCAGGGAGAGGTGGTGGAGGGTCAAGAGGAGCCCCAGCATGCGTCCCCCTACGCCAGCCCTTCAGGGGGGTCACTTGAAAGCGGAGAGACAGGGGGCAGCGGGGAGAGTGGCATCGCCAGCGGAAATTGCACCCCCAAACGTCCGGAGAGGGAGGAGAGGGCTCAGGTAGGGGGGGAGTGGGTGAGCGAGAGGGATGGAGAGAAGGAGTGGCTTGCAGGTGGGAACATCGAGGTGGTCCAGGAGTGGCAGAGGGAGAGTGAAAGGAGAGGAGGAGGAGGAAACGGCGCCATCAGCAGTAACAGTGGTAACAACGATGTGGGATCAGGGAAGAAGAAGAAGGAGGAGGCCTGTGAGTACTGTGGGAAACAGTTCCGGAACAGCAGCAACCTGACGGTGCACCGCCGCAGCCACACGGGAGAACGGCCCTACCAGTGTGGCCTGTGCAGCTATGCATGCGCCCAGAGCTCCAAGCTCACACGCCACATGAAAACCCACGGCGCCCACGGGGCCCGCGCCCCGTTCCTGTGCCAGCTGTGCGGGGTGCCCTTCACTGTGTACGCCACCCTGGAGAAACACCTGAAGAAGGTGCATGGGCTGAGCCATGCCAGAGTCGGGACCTACACCCAGGCCAGTGCAGCTGATGCCAACTGGGCCCTTGTCAAAATGGAGGACGGGTTGGTCATCAAGATGGAGGATGAAGCCAGCACGGACCAGACCGAAAGCAACATGGCTGCCATCGAGGTGGTAGTGGAGGCTGAGGAGAACCAGAAAGGAGAGGTGGATGGTACTGTCAGCCCAGTCGTAGTGGAGGATAGTGTGGGTGAGCTTCCTACTGAAGGCAGTGTGGATGTGGGCTTGGTGTAAACTACGGGTCCAGCATAGCCGTCATTTCACACTTTTGTACACTGACTAAGACATTCAGAAGCACTGGCTTGGACTCTCAATCATTCCAACCACTTTGACCAACATAAATATCCATATAAATGTAATGAACCTTTCCTAGCACTCAACTGGGGATCAATTCCAACTGGAATCTAGGTACCACCCTGCTCTCCTCTGAATTCCCTATCTGTGCAATGCTGAGGTACATCACGTCTCGCCAGAGCTGACAATTAGCATATGCAAATCCACCTACTTAGACCACAGCACAAAATCCAGACATGCAATGGAAAGGTGGAGGGCAAACAGGACTTGAGAACAGGAAGTCATACCACCACAGTCCACCAGAACACAGGAAGTTGATCACTATGCTCCAGCAGAATATAGGAATTGGACACCCGTGGTCAATTGATTGGTTCACTCACTCAACATAATGATGATTACCAATCTGAACTGTCAAATGTAAAAAGGGTTTAATTGTTTTTATATTTTTTATATGTAGTGGCAAGAGATTGCGACAATAGTGAGGCTTTCATATCCTGTTCCGTTGCTTTGGTGACAACTGGGATGGTGGTCGTTTCACTCTGTGGATGAATGAAAGACTAGTTGTTTGGACGGAGACGGGGTCAAAGGGGAAACGAAGCCAAGCATAGATTGCCTGTCGTTTCTCTGTCCTTCTAAATGTGCTTCTATGTCACAACACTTGCCACTTAATGTAAAGTTTGAGGCTCACGAGGCCCAGCAGCATTGTGTTGTTGTTCTCTGTGTATGGATGTTATTTTTATATATGTGTATACGTCTCATCTGCTGATTTCCTGAATTTCTATGCATAAAACAAACTGCAATTTAACTTCATATGAAACTTGTGAATTTCTTTATTTTTGTGCTTGATAATTGGGGGGGGTCTTTTTCCTTTGTTTCCTTTTTTTAATTTTTTCGCTGAACTGCTTGAAGCTTAAGCATGCATGTTTTGCTGCCATTTAAAATGTTTTCTGTTTTCTTTTGCCTGTGTGCTTTTAAAATTTGTCCTTATTTATGAACACTGCATGTTAGTGGTTGGCAAATGAAAAGTCTATCTACTGCTAAACTACAGGGTGGAGAGCTACAGTGAATGGCTTGTTGATAGGTGGGAGAGTTTTGTGGGTAACACCGAATGAGCACTTGTGTATGTGTCTATGTTTACTCTGTGTGTGTGTGTGTGTGTGTGTGTACAGGGGAATTTTTTGGTAACACTTGACTTGAACCTTCGGTCAAATGCCTAACTAACTACATCCGAAACATGACGTAACAAGTCATAAGCAAGCTGTTTTATGTGCATGGAAAGTGAGCCTATGCCAACAACAATTATGCAGCTAACATTTAGCTACATTTGCCATTGTGGCTGAGAACATGCTTTGAGTGACGTGTCACCAACTAATTTCTGACTACTGTGATTTACATGATCATTATTGATGTCTATATACACTGATGGCAGGGAACCCTTCTTTTTGGACACTTTGAAAAACAAATTCTATGCTTTGTGTATGACATGTAGTGACAGGGTAAAATGTGAATGATTGATGAACATGAGCGGAGTATACTTGTTCAGGGACCAATGTTATGTACGTAAAATGGCACTCCTACATGTAGATGTCGTTGCCGTTTGTTATCATCAATTGACTGTATGCTGTATGCCTCAAACTCATTTTCCCAGCATTCCTGGTTTTCTCTGTCTGTGCTGACTGCAATGAGGTTAACTATGCCACTGTCTTTTTGTAAACTTGATACCATTTTGTCATTGACCTGGTCATTAAAGATTTGAGGCAAAGTGATCTCGTGTGTGTGTGTGTGTGTGTGTGTGTGTTTTGGTCTCCGTGTAGGAATGGCGAACCCGCTCCTGAAGGTCAAAAGCAACAAACGTCAGACGGATGTAAACAAGCATAGAGGGTCCTTGATCCAGTGCTCTGACATTAAACATTCATAACTCGGGATGACTGGAGTCAGTCCACAGAGAAACGACCCGCACAGATCAAACGCCAATCGGAGGGAGTTTCTTAAAGGAGGTGACGTGACTCAATCTGTAGGCCAGTTTAACTTTACGTAGAAGGCTACATAGCCAGGGAATTGGGACGGGTATGAAGGCTACATATCCAGGGGAATTGGAATGGGACGGGGGCAAGCTGTAAGGTTTCTAGGGGTAGGGGGTACTGGGTGCCAGGGGGTTGCGCTCACGTAATTGCGGACTGCATTTTGGGGGCACAAAAATCCCTGCGCCAGCATCCTATGGCCATAGCCCTGCCCCCTCTAATGAGAAGGCAGCTCTATGATCCCTATAGCTCATTAACAGCAAGCCATTTTTAATGAGCTTTCAGCATGGCCGGTGGGAGGGGTGGGCACCAGATGCGCACACGCCCCCCACTACCGATTTCTATTGTGTAGGGGAGAATAAGGAGGGAATGAAGAGAACCAAAGCCGTTCACTGGACCAGACCCAGAGGAGTTGGTCTGCTCTTCTCCCCAAAGAGGGTCAGAGGGCAGGTACCACACAGGTGTGGGACAGGTAACCTCCTGCACTTCTCCCCTTGGACCCAGGGTAGGTACGCTACGTGGGCACTCCTGCACCATTTGGTGTCCGTATGCACCAAATTACGTAAGGTAAGGTGATACACAGCAGTGCAGTAGCCACCACGGCAAATGCTTACCTTCCCACCCCCAACTGGTCTTTGTATTCCTGCCAGCCACCTCCAGTCCACACCTCTGTACCGGAGCAACGATGACCAACCCCGACCCTGCTCCGTTCACACTGGGTCAGCCAATCACCTCTCTGGACTTTATCAGCCACAGGCCGTCGGCCAATAGAGCAAGGCAGGGTGCGGGGGAAATCATCAGCTGACCGTGTGTGTGTGTGTCTGACCAGAGCCCAGCCCTGGGGCGGCGGTGGCATGGACTTTGAGATCTAATAGCCGTGTCTCAGCTCGACAGAGAAGGCTTTTGTTGGGCCAGGACAGGGAGAGGGGTTATAGGAGGACGGGCTCATTGTAATGGCTGGAATGGAATTTATGGAACGGAGTCGAACACATCAAACCATGGGACACCTCGTGTTTGATGTGATTGACGTTCCATTTACTCCAGCCATTACAATGAGCCCGTCCTCCTATAACTCTTCCCACCAGCCTCTTCTGGTTGGAAATGTTTGGAACATTTAATGTCTTACCTGCAGTAAAATGGCCAGAAAGCCATCAGGGTTGTGCAACGAGCTTCCTGTGTGTGTGTACAAAATACTAACAGCTGAACCAACTGAAGTGTTTATAGAGCTAGCAGCACCGTCACGGTTACCTTCCCTGCCTTATGGCCATGCAGTCATGGGATTCATTCTTGATATTGTCTTTGACTCTTGTTATTAGTATAATCTCAAGGGGTAAACAGGGACACATTGTCGTATTGATAAGACATCCAATTCTGAAAGTTGCCACGAATAGCCCAGACAGACATGCAGGTCTGTGATACACTGTGGTATTGTATGGGGCAGGCCTGGAGCCACAAACATGCCTCTACCTTATATTAGAACTAAGGTTAGGCTTTCTCATGTAAAAAGCCAATTAACTTCTCTTAATTATATTTAACGTCTGCCATCCAATCCTCCTCCCCCATGACTCCCTCTTTGCCTCCCAGAACGGAAAAGGGGGGTACAGTTTAGAAGGCAAGGCAGGGGTGAGGGTTCACACCAAAGGGGTGAGGAGAAAGGGGAGAGATGCGTTTGGGAATGAATAGGCTAAGCCTTCGTTCCCACAACCTCCACCTCCCTCCCTCCAACAAAGACCACAACGTGAAACCTAAACCCTGGAATTAAACTCCCCCACCGTCTGCCCTCCCCTCCATCACCTAACTCTCCCAGTGAGAGTGTGAGAGGATGGGTGAGAGGCGACGCGGTCCCAGCCGTCAATCCAGTCTGTGCCGTTCAACACCTCCACATAATGAGCAGGGGGGAAACAATGCATTCAGATGGTGTCCATTCTTCAAGGGTTATATAATGATATTGAATGGCTGGGGAGGACCGTATGAGAGTGGCCTTGCCGGGCTTCTATGGGGAATAATCATGACAAGGTGGGAACGCTGTGATACAAGGTTATGATAAAAACAGGACAGGACGTCTATTGATGTCTGCCATTTAGGTGGTGCACACAGCAAACCTCTAGGATCTACAGGATTTCAATGGACCCAACTGCCTTTACACTGAAGCCTGACGTTCACCAAAATGGCTAATATTACCAGCATTAAGATGTGAGTCATGTCCTCGAGTACAGTTTCAGTGAATAGCCTAACTGAACATCTGTGTCTGCCTGATTCCCTTCAGTGAATTGTAGCCTACTACACTGATCGTACGTCATAGACGCCATCGTCTCCATCTCCCAATTCATGGTTTACGGCTCGTACTCTTTGCCAGGACCCACAGTGGTCCAAACCTTGCTTAAAACTTGGAGCGTTTAAACGTTTTCTTTATTTTCACTATTCGTCACGCCTGTAATGTGTCATGTCTTTTTTTGCTCTATTGACACTGAACATATTTGCTGAAATTCTCTTTGGAGTACTGTCATTTCAGTGGAAATTCTCATTTGAACCTCTTCCACTCACCTCAATACACCCTTATGACCAGCATAGAGAAAGAAAGAACGTGATATTCTAACCCGCACCTTCAGTCTCATTCCTCCACTAGCTACCTCATTAATAAAACCTCCACTGCCACCTCCACCCACTCAATAACAAGCAGTCTGTTAACACTTCCAACGCTTGACACACATGACCATGTTCCCTCTGCACCTGGTTATAAACCTCTCTCTCTCTCTCTCTCTCTCTCTCTCTCTCCCTCCCTCCCTCCCTCCCTCCCTCCCTCTCTCCACACCTGAGGGCCAGTCACAGGGTCATTCTAACTCCCCAGCAACACATGAGAGAACTGGAAGAACTAGCTCCTCTGACCCCAGATCCATCCTTCCAGGGTTCTGTGACAGACATAAACGCATGCACGTGCACACACACACACACACACACACACACACACACACACACACACACACACACACACACACACACACACACACACACACACACACATAGCCTAACTGCCATGACCTGGCATTACCTGGATGGCCAGCTAAGTCAGCTCTAAGGAGAGTAGCCCTTGATTCGTGCCGGGAGAAGGAGGAGTTAGCGATGGTTGTGGATAACTCTGGTGTCGACCGTTCATCTGAGCGTGTCAAAACACATCTGTTTTTAGAATTAATATTCTTTGGATTTTCAGATGCAAAGACGTCATGTACCGCGTAGGCAGTGTCGGAAGGTTCATATTCTTGATAATTTCCTAACGTCTGTGCTTTGCGTATGGATAAGCACATGAAAATGCATACAAGACTGTCCCTCACCCTCCCTTTGGCAAATCTGACCATAACTCTATCCTCCTGATTCCTGCTTACAAGCAAAAACTCAAAACAGGAAGTACCAGTGACACGCTCAATACGGAAGTGGTCCAATGAAGCGGATACTAAGATAAAGGACTGTTTCGCTAGCACAAACTGGAATATGTTCCTCAGATCCTCAAAAAGTTATACAGCTGCACCATTGAGAGCATCTTGACTGGCTGCATCACCGCCTGGCATGTCAGCTTCTTGGCATCTGACTGCAAGGCGCTACAGAGAGTAGTGATTACGGCCAGAATATCACTGGGGCCAAACTCCCTGCCATCCAGGACCTCTATACCAGGCGTTGTCAGAGGAACGCCCTTATAAATTGTCAAAGACTCCAGCCACCCAAGTCATAAACTGTTTTCTCTGCTACCGCACAGCAAGCGGTACCGATGCACCAAGTCTGGAACCAACAGGACCCTGAACAGCTTCTACCCCCAAGACATAAGACTACTAAACGGGACTCTGTAGTGGTACCTCATGTACTGGTACCCCCCTTCCAAAAGTATTCACACCCCTTGACTTTTTCCACATTTTGCTGCGTTACATCCTGAACTTAAAATGGATTCAATTGTGATTTATTTTTTTCACTGGCCTACACACTTTGAATAATGTCAAAGTGGAATTATGTTTCTTAAATTTTTTTACAAATGAATTATAAATGAGAAGCTGAAATGTCTTGAGACAGTAAGTATTCAACCCTTTTGTTATGTCAAGCCTAAATAAGTCCAGGAGTAAAAATGTGCTTAACAAGTCACCTAATAAGTTGCACAGACTCACTCTGTGTGCAATAATAGTGTTTAACATGATTTTTGAATGACTACCTCATCCCTGTACCCCACACATAAAAGTATCTGTAAGGTGCCTCAGTCAAGCAGTGAATTTCAAACAGATACAACCACAAAGACCAGAGAGGTTTTCCAATGCCTCACAAAGAAGGGCACCTATTGGTAGATGGGAAGAAAGAAAAAAACAGAGATTGAATATCCCTTCGAGAATGGTGAAGTTGTTAATTACACTTTGGATGGTGTATCAATACACCCAGTCACTACAAAGATACAGTCATCCTCCTTCCTAACTCATTTGCAGGAGAGGAAGGGAAACACTCAGGGATTTGGTGACATTAAAACAGTTACAGGGTTGAATGGCTGTGATTGAATAAAACTGAGGATGGATCAACAACATTGTAGTTAATCCACAATACTAACCTAATGGATAGAGTGAAAAGAAGGAACCCTGTCATTTAAAAAACAAATCCAAAACCTGCATCCTGTTTGCAACAAGGCACTAAAGTAATAGTGCAAAAAATGTGGCAAAGCAATTCACTTTTTCTCCTGAATACAAAGTGTTATGTTTGGGGCAAATCCAATACAACACATTACTGAGTACCACTCCATATTTTCAAGCATACTGGTGGCTGCATCATGTTATGGGTATGTTTATAATAATTAGGAACTGGGGAGTTTTTCAGGATAAAAATTAAACGGAATGGAGCTAAGCACAGGCAAAATAATAGAGGCAAACCTGGCTCAGTCTGCTTTCCACCAGACACTGGGAGATTAATTCACCTTTCGGCAGGACAATAACCTAAAACACAAGGACAAATCTACACTGGAGTTGCTTACCAAGAAGACAGTGAATTGTCCTGAGTGGCCGAGTTAGTTTTAAATTAAATCTACTTGAAAATCTATGGCAAGACCTGAAAACGGGTGTCTAGCAATGATCAACAACCAATTTTTAGAGCTTGAATATTTTTTTTAATGGGCAAATGTTTCACAATCCAGGTGTGGAAATTTCTTAGAGACTTACCCAGAAAGACTCACAGGTGTAATCGCTGCCAAAGGTGCTTCTACAAAGTATCGACTCAGGGGTGTGAACACTTATGTAAATGAGATATTGCTCTATTTCATTTTCAATAAATCTACAAAAATGTATAAAAACATGTTTTCACTTTGTCATTATGGGATGTTTTGTGTAGATGGGTGAGAAAAATATATATTTAATCCATTTTGAATTCAGGCTGTATCACAACAAAATGTGGAATAAATGTGGAATAAGTCAAGGGGTATGACTACTTTCTGAAGGCATTGTATATATATAGATATATATATATATATATATATATATATATATATGTCACGTTCTGACCTTAGTTCCTTTTTTATGTCTTTATTTTAGTTGGTCAGGGTGTTGTCACGCCTTAGTATTTTGTGTTTTCTTTATTATTGTGGTTAGGCCAGGGTGTGACATGGGTGATTATGTGTTTGTCTTGTCTAGGGGTTTTGTAGATTTATGGGGTTGTGTTTAGTATAGTATTCTAGGTAAGTCTATGGTTGCCTAGAGTGGTTCTCAATCAGAGGCAGGTGTTTATCGTTGTCTCTGATTGGGAACCATATTTAGGCAGCCATATTCTTTGAGTTTTTCGTGGGTGATTGTTCCTGTCTCTGTGTTTTGCACCAGTTAGGACTGTTGTCACGGTACGTTTTTGTAAATTGTTCGTATAGTCATCTTTCATTGAAGATGTTTATGAATAACCACGCTGCGTTTTGGTCCTCTTTCACCAGAAAACCGTAACAGGTGTGAGTTGGGGTGGGCATTCTGTTTTTCTATGTTTTGTTCTGTTATAGTCTGTGTTTGGCCTAGTATGGTTCTCAATCAGAGGCAGGTGTGGAGGAGCAGGACCAAGCGGTGTGGTGACAGGCAGCGGCAGCAGGAGCAGGGCAAGGAGGAATGGACATGGGATGATGTGTTGGACGGCAAGGGTTGCTACACTTGGGAGGAGATCATGGCTGGAAGAGATCGCCTCCCATGGGAACAGGTGGAGGCACTTAGGAGAGCAGAGGCAGCCGGAAAGAGGAGCCGGCGATACGAGGGGACACGGTTGGCAAGGAAGCCCGAGAGTCAACACCAAAAATGTCTTGGGGTGGGGGGCACACAGGGAGTATGGCGAAGCCAGGTAGGAGACCTGCGCCAACTTCCTGTGCTTACCGGGGTGCTAGAGAGACCGGGCAGGCACCGTGTTATGCTGTGGAGGGCACGGTGTCTCCAGTGCGGGTGCATAGCCCGGTGCGGTACATACCAGCTCCTCGTATCGGCCGGGCTAGAGTGGACATCGAGCCAAGTGTCATGAATCCGGCTCTACGCATCTGGTCTCCAGTGTGTCTCCTTGGCCCGGCTTACATGGCACCAGCCTTGCGCACGGTGTCCCCGGTTCACCTGCATAGCCCAGTGCGGGCTATTCCACCACGCCGCACTGGCAGGGCGACCGGGAGCATTCAACCAGGTAAGGTTGGGCAGGCTCGGTGCTCAAGAACTCCAGTGCGCCTGCACGGTCCGGTCTATCCAGTACCACCTCCACGCACCAGCCCTCCGGTGGCAGCTCCCTGCACCAGGCTTCCTGTGCGTGTCCTCGGCCCAGTACCACCAGTGCCAGCACCACGCATCAGGCCTACAGTGCGCCTCGCCTGTCCGGCGCTGCCGGAGTCTCCCGCCTGTCCGGAGCCGCCAGGATCTGCCAGAGCCGTCAACCTACCTGAGCTGCCCCTCAGTCCCGAGCTGCCCCTCAGTCCCGAGCTGCCCCTCAGTCCCGAGCTGCCCCTCAGTCCAGTGGGGCTCTTTGTTAAGATTAGTAGGCCAAGGTCGACGGCGAGGGTCGCCAATCTAAGGACGCTAAGGAGGTGGACAAAGACTGATGGAGTGGGGTCCAGCGCCAGAGCCGCCACCGTGGACAGACGCCCACCCAGACCCTCCCCTATGGGTTTAGGTGTGTGGCCAGGAGTCCGCACCTTTTGGGGGGGGGGGGGGTGTACTGTCACGCCCTGGCTTTAGTATTTTGTGTTTTCTTTATTATTGTGGTTGGGCCAGGGTGTGACATGGGTGACTGTTTGTCCTGTCTAGGGGTTTTGTAGATTTATGGGGTTGTGTATAGTATTCTAAGTAAGTCTATGGTTGCCTTGAGTGGTTCTCAATCAGAAGCAGGTGTTTATCGTTGTCTCTGATTGGGAACCATATTTAGGCAGCCATATTCTTTGAGTATTTCGTGGGTGATTGTTCCTGTGTCTGTGTTTTGCACCAGTTGGGACTTATCGGTTTTCACGTTACGTTTATTGAAAATTGTTCATATTTTCATGAATAACCACGCTGCATTTTGGTCATCTCTTTCACCAGAAGACCGTAACAGGCGTGAGTTGGGGTGGGCATTCTATGTTATGTTTTGTTCTGTTATTCTGTGTTTGGCCTAGTATGGTTCTCAATCAGAGGCAGGTGTCAGTCGTTGTCTCTGATTGGGAGCCATATTTAGGTAGCCTGTTTTCTATTGTGTTTGTGGGCGGTTGTACTTTTGTTATTTTGTTCAGTGTGCTGTTTATTTATTAAATATCATTATGGACACTTACCACGCTGCACATTGGTCTGATTCTTGCTACTCCTCTGAAGAGGAATTCCGTTACTATATACATACACACATATGTATGTGTGGCAAGAAAGTATGTAAACCCTTCGGAATTACCTGGATTTCTGCATAAATTGGTCATAAAATCTGATCTTCATCTAAAGCACAACAATAGACAAGCAGTCTGCTTAAACAAATAACACACCAACAATTCTAAGTTTTTATGTCTTTATTGAACACACCGTAAAAAATAATTCACAGTGCAGGGTGGGAAAAGTGTGTGAACCCTTGGATTTAGTAACTGGTCGACCCTCCTTTGGCAGCAAAAACCTCAACCAAACTTTTTCTGTTGCGGCTCAGACCTGCACAACGATAAAACAACTATTTGTAATCTGAGATCTTTTGTTCAGGCATGGTTCACATCAGGCAATGCTTCTTGTGAATAGCAAACTCAAATTTTGTGAGTTTTTATAGGGCAGAGCATCTCTAACCAACATCTCCAATCTCATTGATTGGACTCTAGGTTAGCTGACTCCAATTAGCTTTTGGAGAAGTCATTAGCCTGTGGGTTCACATACTTTTCCTAACCTACACTGAATGTTTAAATTATGGATTTAATATAGACAAGAGAAATACAATAACTTGTGTGTTATTAGTTTAAGCAGACCATTTGTCCATTGTGAATTAGCTCAAGATCAGATTTGATGACCTAGATTTCTGCATAAATTTGTCATTTCAAAGGGTTCACATTTTTGTTGGCATTGTATATAATTATTTAAACGAATTCTGGTTTCTTTATTGGGAAGGGCCCATAAGCATTTCACTGTTAGTCTACATCTGTTTACGGAGCATGTGATAATTTGGGTGTACTTTTCGTATCGATGCCAATAGTCTGTCAGATTGGGAGCTCTAGTCAAAGCTAACAATCTAACTAGCTACCTTCCTGAGAGGAGCTTGTTCTGATAGGTAAGCTTTGCATCTCTTCAACTGATGACACATACAAATAATGGAAATGTTGTCCTGCTAGCTAGTTTTTACAACACTGTTTGTACATAATGATAGTGAACTGTACAACTAACGTAGCTAAAGTAAGTTAATAGTAATCTGTCTTACTATCTGATTGTGTGCTGCCTTGAATTATGCAAGTATTTGCATTGGATTGCAGTGATTAGAAACAACCCAGGGACCATAGTCCATCTCAACTATACCCGTGACCCATTTGTACTGCAAGGTAGCTAGTTAGCTAAGTAAAGATGACTAAAACTACCCCTTTTATATACCCACTTGATCTACTGATACCTGTGTGTTTTCTGTATTGCATCCCTCCACCTCCCCGTTCTACTCTCCTCTACTCCCCTCTTCCTGTTTACACTGTTCTAGTTCTACGGAATCTACAGAGGGGTTCTGCAGCGCCAGACAGCAGGGTACCTCCAGGGCTCCTTTCCCAACATCCAAAGTCCTCCCCCCTGATCTACCCAACATCAGACAACCAACCTTCATCAAGATGCGTCATACTTCCTACATTTCATCTACCGCCGTAACATTCTGGTAAAGTTTTTTTCTCTGTACAGCTTCCCTAAATGTTTTTCAGTTGTAGGTGTGTGTGTGGGTGTGTGTGTTATTAACGTGCGAAACAATGGTTTTAAAATAACGTTTTGTATGTTACTGTTTCTGTTATGAATGTGAAATGTCACAGGGATGTATTTTTATTATACAATTATTTTTGAACTGTCATTTTCATGCAGTATCTATGATTTAGTTTTATTGTCCCTTATGCTTGAGACTCATTGCCTTCAGATATCAAGTAGGCTGTTCATCACAACCCACCGTCATTTTCATGTAGTATTTATGATTTACCTTTACTGTCCCTCATGCAGACGACTCATTGTCTCATCCGACAGTTCACACATCACACAAATCAATTCACTTCTTGCAGTTTAAGAGCCCAAAGCCCAAGACCTGAACACAACTGCAGGCCAAAGTACTAGACAGCATACAGTACCACTACCACACGACCTTAAGGAGATCACAAATATCATGGACACATTTTTTAAAATTTATTTAACCTTTATTTAACTAGGCAAGTCAGTTAAGAACAAATTCTTATTTACAATGACGGCCTAACGGGGAACAGTGGGTTAACTGCCTTGTTCAAGGGCAGAATGACAGATTTTTACCTTGTCAGCTCAGGGATTCAATCCAGTAACCTTTCGGTTACTGGCCCAACGCTCTAACCACTAGGCTAACTACCGTCCCACATTAGTACTAGTGGATATACGGAGGCAAAAAAAAAAACGGACCTAGTGAGATATACATGTAGGAGACTTAATCAAGCTATCAATCTTCAATCATTTTTGTCATTCTCTCGGGCACCAAAAGTTTAAAAAAGTATTGATAGGAGACAGAATGCGATCGGACCACCATCTAATTAGCCTCCACATAACTCTTACAGAATTTCCATGTGGACGGGGGTAATGGAAATGTAATCAAGGCCTACTGGATGACAATTTGTTCTTAACTAAGACAAAATCATTTATAACTGAATTTTTCACCCACAATATACAGGTACAGCAGATCCCCTTACTGTATGGTACCCTTCCAAATGTGTCTTCAGAGGCCATGCAATGCTCATCTTTAAAACAAAGCCGTTTCGGTCAAAAGAGTTTAGACTGCCTCCCAAGTGGCGCCACTACAGAACCGGCTTCAATCCCAGGCTGTGTCATAGCAATTGGTCCAGCATCGTCCAGGTTAGGGGAGGGTTCGGCCGGATGGGATTTCCTTGTCCTATCGTGCTCTAGCGACTCCTTGTGGTGTTCCGGGTCCTTGTGGCTGACTTCAGTCGCCAGCTGGATGGTGTTTCCTCTGACACATTGGTACGGCTGGCTTCCGGGTTAAGCGAGGAGTGTGTCAACAAGCAATATTGTTTGTGTTTCGGAGGACACATGGCTCTCGTCCTGCGTCTCTCCCGAGTCCATAGGGGAGTTGCAGCGTTGGGACAAGACTGTATCTACCAATTGGATACCATGAAAAAGTGGTAAAAATAAATAAATATAAAACAATATATAAAAGTTTAGACTAACAAAGGAAATAGAGGAACTAACTGAACAGGTAGCTGGTAATACAAACGGTACTATAGAGGTCAGAGGAAAAACAAAAAGAACTTGAGGAACTTATTCATGAACGATCAAGTGTAATTTATTACAAAAATAAAGAGAACTGGATGGAAAATAGGGACAAATGCGAAACATTTTTCTTGAATCTTCAACATCGAAATCCTACCAAAAAGAAGTTACAGAAACCCATTACCAATGACAGTCATCCATGATCCACCAAATTATATTTGAAAAAGGATGCAAAATATTTTAAGCATATGTTTTCTGTCCATTCTCCTCCATCTCCACTGAATTATGTTAACTGTAAGGATTTTTAACCCTAATAAAGTAAAATTAACAAATGTACAGAAAGACCTGTGTGAAGGCCAACTTACAGAGGAACTTTTTGAGGCAATGAAATACTTTTGGTCTGGGAAAAACCCCAGGACTTGATGGCATACCAGTAGAGATTTATCAACCTTTTTTAAGTACTTTTAAAGATACACTATTAGAATTTTCTAACTACTCATATAAACATAGTCAACTACTCAACAAGGAGGTCTGATTTCACTATTACTGAAACAGGAGAGATAATATACAATAATTACTTGTAACAATAGAACAAAATGAAACATCAAATAAACCAGGCCTGATCTTTATAGCAGATTTTGAAAAGGCTTTTAATAAAGTATCACTAGAATTTATACATAATTGCCTGGACTATTTTAATTTAGGTGAATCTCTTCTACACTGGATTACAGTTATGTATAGCAACCCCAGATGTACAATAGTAAATAATAGTTACATCTCAGAAAGTATTGAACTGTCAAGAGCAGGAAAACAAGGCTGTCTGTTGTCTCCATATCTATTTCTTATGGTTATTTAAATGCTAGCTATTAAAATCAGATCCATCAAGAACATCTCAAGGGGTTAGAAATCCAGGTCTTTAAAACAAAGTGTTGATGTATGCAATCTGGATCCCTGCCCGGTCTCATTGAAAATCACTTCTCTAGCCTCTCTGGACTAAAGTCAAATTATAATAAGTGCACCATATTACGTATTGGATCTATAAAAGATACAACTCTTACATTACCATGTAGTTTAGCAATAAAATGGGCTGATGGCGAAGTATACATACTTGGTATTCATATTCCTAAAGATATAAATGAACTTACTACTACAACACATTTTTATGAAAATTCTCAAAAATAGACAAGATTCTGCAACAATGGAGAGGTAAATCACACGGATCAATTCTTTAGTCATATCAGAGTTTACTTCTTTACTTATAGCATGGCCTACTCCAGATGATTTTTAATTTTTTTTTATTTTATCATATGAACATAAAATATTTCACTTTATTTGGAACCCTAAGCCAGACAAATTTTAAAGTGCCTATTTATATAATGAATATGAGTTTTAGGTGCTGAAATGATTAAATATTCAAGCATTAAACCTCTCACTAAAAGTTTCACTCATACATAAATTATACTTAAACCTGAATTTGTTCTCCAGTAGATTACTAAGAAAGGCTCAACCTTTGTTAATTTTTTGTTGTCTTTTTACAGATTACAACTTCTACTTTCTGGTTAATTGAAAAAGAAATCTTGTTCAAAGTGTTGCCCATTCTGAAACAAGCCGTACAAAGCTGGTTACAATTTCAGTTTTATCCTCCAGAAAAGACAGAACAAATATTACAACAAATATTATGGTTAAACTCATATACTCATTGCTAAAAAAAAACTACATTGATGGACATTTAAATATATATATATATATATATATATATATACAGTGCCTTGCGAAAGTTTTCGGCCCCCTTGAACTTTGCGACCTTTTGCCACATTTCAGGCTTCAAACATAAAGATATAAAACTGTATTTTTTTGTGAAGAATCAACAACAAGTGGGACACAATCATGAAGTGGAACGACATTTATTGGATATCTCAAACTTTTTTAACAAATCAAAAACTGAAAAATTGGGCGTGCAAAATTATTCAGCCCCCTTAAGTTAATACTTTGTAGCGCCACCTTTTGCTGCGATTACAGCTGTAAGTCGCTTGGGGTATGTCTCTATCAGTTTTGCACATCGAGAGACTGAAATTTTTTCCCATTCCTCCTTGCAAAACAACTCGAGCTCAGTGAGGTTGGATGGAGAGCATTTGTGAACAGCAGTTTTCAGTTCTTTCCACAGATTCTCGATTGGATTCAGGTCTGGACTTTGACTTGGCCATTCTAACACCTGGATATGTTTATTTTTGAACCATTCCATTGTAGATTTTGCTCTATGTTTTGGATCATTGTCTTGTTGTAAGACAAATCTCCGTCCCAGTCTCAGGTCTTTTGCAGACTCCATCAGGTTTTCTTCCAGAATGGTCCTGTATTTGGCTCCATCCATCTTCCCATCAATTTTAACCATCTTCCCTGTCCCTGCTGAAGAAAAGCAGGCCCAAACCATGATGCTGCCACCACCATGTTTGACAGTGGGGATGGTGTGTTCAGCTGTGTTGCTTTTACGCCAAACATAACGTTTTGCATTGTTGCCAAAAAGTTCAATTTTGGTTTCATCTGACCAGAGCATCTTCTTCCACGTTTGGTCTGTCTCCCAGGTGGCTTGTGGCAAACTTTAAACAACACTTTTTATGGATATCTTTAAGAAATGGCTTTCTTCTTGCCACTCTTCCATAAAGGCCAGATTTGTGCAATATACGACTGATTGTTGTCCTATGGACAGAGTCTCCCACCTCAGCTGTAGATCTCTGCAGTTCATCCAGAGTGATCATGGGCCTCTTGGCTGCATCTCTGATCAGTCTTCTCCTTGTATGAGCTGAAAGTTTAGAGGGACGGCCAGGTCTTGGTAGATTTGCAGTGGTCTGATACTCCTTCCATTTCAATATTATCACTTGCACAGTGCTCCTTGGGATGTTTAAAGCTTGGGAAATCTTTTTGTATCCAAATCCGGCTTTAAACTTCTTCACAACAGTATCTCGGACCTGCCTGGTGTGTTCCTTGTTCTTCATGATGCTCTCTGCGCTTTTAACGGACCTCTGAGACTCTCACAGTGCAGGTGCATTTATACGGAGACTTGATTACACACAGGTGGATTGTAATTTATCATCATTAGTCATTTAGGTCAACATTGGATCATTCAGAGATCCTCACTGAACTTCTGGAGAGAGTTTGCTGCACTGAAAGTAAAGGGGCTGAATAATTTTGCACGCCCAATTTTTCAGTTTTTTGATTTG
This sequence comes from Oncorhynchus mykiss, assembly GCF_057628025.1. NCBI lineage: Eukaryota > Metazoa > Chordata > Actinopteri > Salmoniformes > Salmonidae > Oncorhynchus > Oncorhynchus mykiss. The sequence goes on from NC_143045.1 coordinate 3,728,593, forward strand.
TTAAAAAAGTTTGAAATATCCAATAAATGTCGTTCCACTTCATGATTGTGTCCCACTTGTTGATTCTTCACAAAAAAATACAGTTTTATATCTTTATGTTTGAAGCCTGAAATGTGGCAAAAGGTCGCAAAGTTCAAGGGGGCCAAATACTTTCGCAAGGCACTGTATGTATGTGTGTATATATATATATATATATATTTATTAAGGATTTTATGAGTAGTAATGGTGGATTTATGTCACACATGCAGCTATCGAAAATATATGGGAATGTTTGCTCAGTCCAAACTTACAACCAACTGATTGCAGCATTACTGCAAAAATGGAGGAGGCAGGTGGAAGGGGGACAAAGTAGAGAATTTGTTAGTCTGCTATATATTAAAGACCAAAACTGTCTGAAAGAGATTGGCATAAATAGAAAAATATACCAGTTTCATTTGAGGACAACAAATGTTGACAGCTGTGCCATACAGGTTACAAAGATGTTTTTCTGATGTACCAATTCCATGGCACACGGTATATAAACTAATACACAAAACAACTCTTGATTCAACAGCAAGTTTTTCAGTTTAAATTATTATACGATATTCTTGCCACCAAGTTTCCTAAGGTTAGAGGTAGAAGTCTGAATGGGACACACACACTCTCAGCTCTGCAGATTTTGCTGAACAAAATCATTAGATCATTTATTCTGGTATTGTCCCCATGTAGCTTATTTCTGGTCACAGGTTCAGAAATGGATTAAAAATCACAATATTAATTAAAAATTAACCCTACAAATAGCAGTGTTGGACGATTTGGAAAGTCATAGTCAGTCAATAAATAATATAATAATACTCGTAGGAAAAATATTTATCTTTAACGTACAATCTGAGGATACTATGTGATTAGAAAAGTTCATGTGAGACATCACAGCACATTTGAAAAATAAATGGGCGTGGAAATCAAAAAGTGGTGGTCTACGGAGACTGGTGGGATGTGCTGAGCGTAGCAGAGGGCTGGGTTTAAAAAGCTCATAATCGGTAATAGTTATTGAAAACACTAGGTAGATGTCAGAGTATTAACTATCCAAAATGTTGTTTGTGTATATATATATATTTTTAAATCATGTCTTTGTTATGTAACTAACATTTTTTTGTTTTACTGTGTGTGTAAAATGTATATAACAAAAAACACACTGTAAAAGCAAAAATGTAAGGGAATTATATTGTGTGTTGCTGACCATGCAATACACTGCTACAGCAGAACTAACCTTCAGTGTCTCTCTCCCTCCCTTCCCTCTGTAGTTAGTGAAGCACAGGGACAGGGTGTTTGTTGGTGGCGGACAAGGTGTTTGTTTTCTATGTTGGCATACTGCTGGATGAAACCCTGTTTTACTCTGGCCTCGAACAAGGAAATAAGTTATCTTTTGAGCTGGGCAAGGGTGTGTGTGTGTCTCAAGTGTGTCTGTGTGTTAGTGTGGGCCAGGCAATCAAGGCATTGGACCTGGGTGTAGTCACTATAACTGTGTGTGTGTGTGTGTGTGTGTGTGTGTGTGTGTACGTCATGCAATCAAGCTGTGATACCTGGGAGTGGTTACTATGAAAGGACAACCAGAGTACGACTACGGCAGTCCCCCCGAAGATACCCCCCAACCACGTCTTCCAGGTCTGTCTGTGAGGGATTGAGAGAGTTTGTTTTTTTAGCTATACATTCAGTCAACATTGACATGTGTGATTTTGTGAGAGTGCTTAAATTAATATTTTGTTTGTGTGTGTTAGATGGAGCTGTTTGAGTTACAAGGGAGGATGGAGGAATCATCTGTCGCATCATCACTAAGGGACCGGGATACGCCGAGCCTAATGGAGCTGCCGTAGAAGGTACACACACACAAACGCACACACAACCTATCATCATCATTAAGGATTTGTTTGTGAAGGCTGGGATAAAGATTCCATCAGGTGCACTATATTCCCAGGTAGAGTACCCAAAATGAACAAGACAGTAACTGCAACTGCAGAAACTGACCACAAGATGGCAGGCTACCCCTTATATATAAAAAAGTTCTACTGAATAACTACTTCACAAGATCTTAAAGGCCCAATGCAGTCAAAACCATTAGGGTTGGAATAATACTCGAAAAATGTGAAAATGATGACAGACAGTGGACTTTTAGTGTAAGAGCTGTTTGAAAAAGCTGCCTGAAAGTTCAGCCTGTTTTAGTGGGAGGGAGTTTTGGCCTTCCATGGTGACGTCACCATGTGGTAAATTATGTAATAGACCAATAAGAAAGAGTTCCAATCCTCTCTGCCAATAAAAACACATTTTCAGTTTCCCCCTCCCCATTCAAAGCTAACATTTGGAATTGTTTTGCTATTTGATTTAGAATTTTAGAACTCCTTTAGGTATTATTATTTGATAAAATATTGAATTTGGCCTTTACTACTATAGCCCAAAGAAACACTTTGAGTAACATATTCAGAAATGGCAAAAAAGACAATCAAAAAATAGATCATAAGGAATTTTTTGAAGTGTCTGTTCTATATTTAGGAGATATATAAGAAAACGTACATATTTACCCTCTTATTTTGAGTTTTCCCCCACGAAGGCCACTCTAAAATGACATTAGAGTCTTATGGTAGAGAACATTCAACATTCAATTTTCTGGCAACAATTCTGGTGGAGATTCCTTCAGTCAGAATGCCAATTGCACACTCCCTCAATACTTGAGACATCTGTGGCATTGTGTTGTGTGACAAAACTGCACATTTTCGAGTGGCCTTTTATTGTCCCCAGCACAAGGTTCACCTGTGTAATGATCCTGCTGTTTTTTTATCAGCTTCTTGATATGCCACACCTGTCAGATGGATGGATTATCTTGGCAAAGGAGAAATGCTCACTAACAGAGACAAACTTGTGCATAAAATTTGATTTTCTTTTTTTTTTTTGGGGGGGGGGTCTTTTATTTCAGTTCATGAAACATGAGACCAACACTTTACATGTTGCGTTTATATGTTTGTTCAGTATAGTTTGTAGCTCAAACAGTTTGGACACTACAGACAGAAGTTGGCACTTTAGCATTACTGACTGTGGGGTCGTAGAGCAAAATGGAAAACCCCTTTGAACACCAACCATTTAGACGCCTCAGGCATTTTTGTGAGAAGACCGTTTTTCATAATGTCTCATGGTCTGACAAACACAGCTGTAGCTCGACCACATAGGTGAATTAGATTTCATTTAAAGTTTTGGGCAGGTTGCATAGTGGCTGATTTCATAATCACATTCCTCAGATGGGAGATTTGATGCCCTCTGCAACCCTAAACATTGTTTGTGTTGTATTTTAACATGCAGCATGTCTGGTTTATTTTCAGGTGGCTAAAGGGGTTGGTGGATGCAGAGCTGCAAGCCAGGGCTGAGACAGGCTGTTAGTCCAAGTTTTTTGTGAGACTATTATAGTCATAGACACAGCTCAAACGAGAGTAAAGTATCTGTATCAGATGAGGCATGTCCCCCATCTAGACCTGTAGAGTTGACACTAAATGATCCTAAAGGCCCCATTTACATTTGACATTTTATACAATTAGCAGACGCTCTTATCCAGAGCGACTTACAGCTAGTGCTATCATCTTAAGATAGCTAGGTGGGACAACCACATCTCACAGCCCTGGGGGACACCAGTAGTGAGAGTCTGTGGTGCAGACACAAATCCTCTCTACATCAGCGGCCTGCCAGGTAGGATGCAATCCAAGAGTGTGCAGAGCCTGAGACGCCCAGCCCTGAGAGGGTGGAGAGGAGGACCTGACAGAGCCTGAGACACCCAGCCCCGAGAGGGTGGAGAGGAGGACCTGACAGAGCCTGAGACACCCAGCCCCGAGAGGGTGGAGAGGAGGACCTGACAGAGCCTGAGACACCCAGCCCCGAGAGGGTGGAGAGGAGGACCTGACAGAGCCTGAGACACCCAGCCCCAAGAGGGTGGAGAGGAGGACCTGACAGAGCCTGAGACGCCCAGCCCCAAGAGGGTGGAGAGGAGGACCTGACAGAGCCTGAGACGCCCAGCCCCGAGAGGGTGGAGAGGAGGACCTGACAGAGCCTGAGACGCCCAGCCCCGAGAGGGTGGAGAGGAGGACCTGACAGAGCCTGAGACGCCCAGCCCCGAGAGGGTGGAGAGGAGGACCTGACAGAGCCTGAGATGCCCAGCCCCGAGAGGGTGGAGAGGAGGACCTGACAGAGCCTGAGATGCCCAGCCCCGAGAGGGTGGAGAGGAGGACCTGACAGAGCCTGAGACGCCCAGCCCCGAGAGGGTGGAGAGGAGGATCTGGCAGAGCCTGAGACGCCCAGCCCCGAGAGGGTGGAGAGGAGGACCTGAGACGCCCAGTGTAACAGTACAAATTTAGACCGTCCCCTCGCCCATACCAGGGCGCGAACCAGGGACCTTCTGCACACATCAACAACTGACACCTACGAAGCGTCGTTACCCATCGCTCCACAAAAGCCGCGGCTCTTGCAGAGCAAGGGGAACTACTACTTCAAGGTCTCAGAGCAAGTGACGTCACTGATTGAAACGCTATTTAGCGCCCACGCTAACTAAGCTAGCCGTTTCACATCCGTTACACTCACCCCCCTTTTGACCTTCCTCCTTTTTTTCCGCAGCAACCAGTAATCCGGGTCAACAGCATCAATGTAACAGTATAAATTTAGACCGTCCCCTCGCCCATACCCGGGCGCGAACCAGGGACCTTCTGCACACATCAACAGTCGCCCTCGAAGCATCGTTACCCATCGCTCCACAAAAGCCGCGGCTCTTGCAGAGCAAGGGGAACTACTACTTCAAGGTCTCAGAGCAAGTGACGTCACTGATTGAAACGCTATTTAGCGCCCACGCTAACTAAGCTAGCCGTTTCACATCCGTTACACCAGCCCTGAGAGGGTGGAGAGGAGGACCTGAGACGCCCAGCCCTGAGAGGGCGGAGAGGAGGACCTGAGACGCCCAGCCCTGAGAGGGTGGAGAGGAGGACCTGAGACGCCCAGCCCTGAGAGGGTGGAGAGGAGGACCTGAGATGCCCAGCCCTGAGAGGAGGACCTGATGCTTCACGGAGTCGAAGGCAGCGGATAGATCTAGGAGGATGAGAACAGAGAAGAGTCAGCTTTGGCAGTGCGGAAAGCCTCCGTGATAACAGAGGATAGCAGTCTCGATTGAGTGACCTGTCGTGAAGCCTGACTGGTTAAAGTCAAGACGATTGTTCTGAGAGAGATTTCGAGAAAGTTGATCAGAGACCGCGCGCTCAAGTGTTTTGGGAAGAAGAAAAAAGAAAGGATACAGGTCTATAGTTTTTGACGTCAGATGTTGGTCGGGTGTCAGATGTTGGTTGAGTGTTGGTTTCTTGAGGAGGGGAGCAACTCGGGCCATTTTGAAGTCAGAGGGGACACAGCCAGTGGTCAGTTATGAGTTGATGAGGGAAGTGAGGAGTGGGAGAAGATCTCCAGAGATGGTCTGGAGAAGGGAGGAGGGGATGGGGTCAAGCAGGCCGGTTGTCTGGTGGCCTGACTTCACTAGTCGCAGGATGTCACCTGGAGAGAGAGGGGAGAAGGAGGTCAAGGCGTAGGGTAGTCCCATGTGAGTGAGACCAGTGGACTCAATAGGCTGAGTGAATGAGTAGCGGATGTCATCAAGCTTTTTTCAAAGTGGGTGACAAAGGCGTCCACAGAGAGGGAGGAGTGAGGGGGAGGGGTTGGAGGATTAAGGAAGGAGGAGAAGGTGGGAAATAATTTCCTAGAGTTAGAGGCAGAAGCTTGAAATTCAGAAAGTGGCTTTAGAAGCTGATGCAGAGGAAGAGAATGTGGGTAGGAGGGAGTGAAAGGATGATAGGTCCTCTGGAAGTTTAGTTTTCCTCCATTTTCGATCTCAGCTGCCTGCAACCCTGTTCTGTAAACTCGCAATGAGTCACTCAGACACAAAGCAGGAGGGGAGGGCCGACCCGGTTGGGAGGAAAGGGGACGGTGCGAGTCATAGGATGCGGAAAGGGAGGAGAGTAGGGTCGAAGTGGCAGAATCAGGAGACAGGAGGGAGAAAGGATAGAGGCGAATAGAGTAGTGGGAGAGAGAGAGCAAAGATTGTGACGGCGCATTACCATCTGGGTAGAGGCTGAGTGGTTAGGGTTGGAGGATAGGGAGAAAAGGAAACAAAGTAGGGATCAGAGACCTGGAAGGGGGTTGCAGTGAGATTAGTAGAAGAGTAGGCTCTAGTAAAGATGAGGTCAAACGTATTGTCTGCCTTGCGAGTGGGAGGGGACTGGGAAAGGGTGAGGTCAAACGTATTGTCTGCCTTGTGAGTTGGAGGGGACTGGGAAAGGGTGAGATCAAACGTATTGTCTGCCTTGTGAGTTGGAGGGGACTGGGAAAGGGTGAGGTCAAATGTTTTGTCTGCTTTGTGAGTTGGAGGGGAATGGGAAAGGGTGAGGTCAAACGTATTGCCTGCCCTGTGAGTTGGAGGGGACTGGGAAAGGGTGAGGTCAAACGTATTGTCTGCCTTGTGAGTTGGAGGGGACTGGGAAAAGGTGAGGTCAAACGTATTGTCTGCCTTGTGAGTGGGAGGGGACTGGGAAAGGGTGAGGTCAAACGTATTGTCTGCCTTGCGAGTGGGAGGGGATTGGGAAAGGGTGAGGTCAAAAGAGACGAGGAGGGGAAAGAGAGAGTTGGAAAGAAATTAATCGAAGGCAAGACGTCGGGAGGTTGAAGTCGCCCAGTACAAATACCGGTGAATGTTGTTATAACTGTTGCTTCATGAGTTAAGACACCACACCTACAACTGAAAATCATTTAGGGAAGGTTTAGTTAGACAATACTTAACCAGAATGTTATGGTAGATGAGATTTAGGAGCATGATGTATCTTGATGGATGTCTGATGTTGGGTAGATCCAGGGGGACAAATCTGGATGTTGGGACAGGAGCCCTGGAGGTACCTGCAGAACCCCTCTAGATTCTGTAGAGATGTAACAGAGTAAACAGGGAGAGGAGAACGGCCAGGTAACTGTACAAAAAAGTGGGTTTATCTGTACACAAGTAAATATACGAATGTATAAGAATTTGTTCTTAACTGACTTGCCTAGTTAAATAAAGGTTCAATAAAAATACAAATACATCACACTTACCCTTCCTCAGTCAGAGGGAATTAGACAATCTCACAGAGAGATCAACCCACTTCTTAACTTTATAGAGAGACTCAGAGAATGATGGAGAATCGTGTAAATTGGTTTCTGTAACAGAGAGAAGGATTATGGGTTATGTGTTAGACAACAGAAATAACAAGCGAAGGACTATGCAATCACATTATCACAATTCAAATGGTGGTAATGAAACAAATGGCACACACCAGAGCTATGGAGGACAACGGCTCTAACCTTAAACTGCTCTGTCTTGACAGTTGTGCAGCCCCGGCATTGTGAAGGACTGTTATATAGGTATGGCAACTGCTCGGCCTCCGACAGCAAGGCACTACAGAGGGTAGTGTGTACGGCCCAGTACATCACTGGGGCCAAGCTTCCTGTCATCCAGGACCTCTATACCAGGCGGTGTCAGGGGAAAAGCCCTAAAAATGGTCAAAGACTCCAGCCACCCTAGTCATAGACTGCTCTCTTCTACCGCATGGTCAAGCGGTACCGGAGCGCAAAGTCTAGGTCCAAGAGGCTTCTAAACAGCTTCTTCCCCCAAGCCATAAGACTACTGAACATCTAATCAAATGGCTACCCAGACTATTTGCATTGACCCCCGCCCCTGTTTTACATTGCTGCTACTCTCTGTTATTATGTATGCATAGTCCCTTTAATTACTCTACCTACATGTACATATTACCTCAATTACCTCGACTAACTGCCCCCGCACATTGACTCTGTACCAGTACCCCCTGTATATAGCCTCCACATTGACTCTGTACCGGTACCCCCTGTATATAGCCTCCACATTGACTCTGTACCGGTACCCCCTGTATATAGCCTCCACATTGACTCTGTACCGGTACCCCCTGTATATAGCCTCCACATTGACTCTGTACCGGTACCCCCTGTATATAGCCTCCACATTGACTCTGTACCGGTACCCCCGGTAATATAGCCTCGCTAATGTTATTTTACTGCTGCTCTATAAATATTTGTTACTTTTATTTCTTATTTTTTTAGGTATTTTTCTTAAAACTGCATTGTTGGTTAAGGGCTTGTAAGTAAGCATTTCACTGTTGTATTCCGCGCATGTGACATAAACGGATTTGAATATCACATAACAACCCTAGAAAATGGATAGTTCAAGTCATCTTTACTTAGTTAACTAGCTACCGTTCGGTACAGATGGGTCACAGTAATAATTGAGATTGACAATCCAGGGACCGTAGTCTTACTCATGGATGGCCAGGCAAATGTGTCACGACTTCTGACGAAGTCGATGCCTCTCCTTGTTCGGGCGGTGTTCGGCGTTCGACGTCACCGGTCTTCTAGCCATCGCCGATACATTTTCCATTTGTTTTGTCTCGTTTTTCCACACACCTGGTTCTCATTTCCCTCATTATGTGTTGTGTATTTAACCCTCTGTTTCCCCCATGTCTTTGTGTGGTATTGTTTATCTGTGTTCATGTATGCGCACTTTAGGCTGGTTGCGCTGGGTTATGTTTAACCCCTATTTTGTATTTCGTGTTCGTTTGTGCCGTGGGCTTTTGGTTCGCCAAATAAAAGGCTCCGTGTTACTACCAACTATCTGCTCTCCTGCGCCTGACTTCCTACAGCCCTTCACGCATACCCTGACAAAATGTTTTGTTGCTGCTAATCACTACAATCCATAGCAAATACTTTGCATTGCAATCCATAGCAAATGCATACTACTTTGCGTTTCATAATTCAAGGCGTCACACAATTAGATAGCTAACTGTAAAATATAGGGTAACTTACGATTAACTACAGACCCTACTGAGTGTTCCCAACCCCACTTTTACCTCAGCACGTAGAATTGTTTTTTCTCTGGAAGCCTTATAGTAACTCATACATGTGTATTGCATTGTGGCCAATGGAATGGGTGGAGTAGAAAGTGCTGCTGAGTATTTAGGTCTCAGATCCCCAAGAAATGACAGACTACCGATTCTGCAGACCCTACTGAGTGTTTTCATCCCCACTTTTACCTCGGCACATAGAATATTTTTTTCTATACAGCTCAATGTTATGGGTGGGGGTTTATGTGGAAGGTTTCCTCATTACCATATGAAAGTGATGTCATAATGTGTGCTGCAGACAGAATACTAGTGGCAGCAACACCAAAAGGGAAGTTTTATTCGAATTCAATAATTGATTACATAGATTTGAAAAAAGCATGGTTAAAGCCTTACAGGTTTTGTGTACCAAGTAAGGCTAGAGACGTCCATTTGAAGGTGATACATAATACATCCAACAAATGCCTTGATTTCGAAGTGCACAGATGTGGACAAGAATTTAAAAAAAATTGTCGTAACGTCACCTTTTTTTAGGAATGTCATGTAGTATAGTAGTATATTTTTCAAATGAGTATGTTTCAAACTTTACCTTGAGCAAAAATGCATTTTTTTAAAAATGTTGACAACATTGCTAAGAGGCTAGATTTAATTGTAAACATCGTTATACTTTTACATTTTACTTACATTTTCTTTTACTTGTACAGCGCTTTTCGAAGAATCTCAAAACACGTCAAAAGTTGAGAAAAGACAGACAAAAAAATGGAAATAGTGGAGATTGAAAGCTGTCGTTTTGGGATGAAGTTGAGGCAGTTTGGTTTGGAAAGGCAGTGGAGGTTCAATGGAGGGGGGCATAGATGGGACAGCCAAGAAGAAAGAAGGGACAAATCGCAATTTACTGGGGGAGAGGGGTGGTCCAAAATAGGGGAGGGTTGTCAAACTTTTTATTTAGCTTTGGGGTGTATTGTGTTTTGGGGGGGGGGGGGGGGGTAGTACGTTTTTTCCCCCTGGTTCGCTCTTTTGCAGGTTTGACTATATAATTTATTCCATCCAAGCCAAATTTCCTCATCTGCTTGCATGTGCTTCCCCTATATCAAGATATTATGCACTATGCTTTTCCTTATGCTAATTTTTAGTATACCACAGGTCAGCATAGTTTATCAGTCTAACAGTCTATCCTGCCCTCCATACACAATTCAAAGTGGCAATAATGGTATTTGGACCGTTTGTCCATATCTGCAATAGGCTAGCTAGAAATAATACCACACATAAAAGCATTCAAAGCTGCATAGATTTTTTATATGAATGGACAAGAACAATTAGGATTAGCTGAAAGGCAGCGGAGAGGCCAGGTGCATCAATGCGCATGAAAGAACAGTGAAGACGCACACAACTCAAAAAGCTCTACTGATCTTGTTTAGGGACAATACAATTATCCTACCTATGCTAGCCTACAACACCAGGTGGCGCCGGTTCTTGAGGCGGTGGATCATCTGGACCAACTATTGAGGAAGTTGACTTAATAACCATTCCAACGTTTCTGCAACTACCTCCCCCTAGCAAGCAAGGTTTGAAATATGTTCTATGCTCTTGTGGCTTTGAGTCAACATTCTAGCCTACTCTATGCCGCAGTGAAAGTGTCATTTGAATAACAGTGCAAAAGCACTGTGATATGAATGTGCCATTAGATTTGGATCAATTGTGGGTCTACTTTTGACAGTTTATAAGGTCTAGAAAGGAACAGTAGCAGGCCACTCTGGCTGTATTTTTTACTTTTGATACTGAATGCGCTGTTTGTTGAGATCATCATTGTCCCAAGTCGTCCTATAATAATGTGGCCACATATGCTACCGGTATGCCCAGTTGTCCACGAAAGCTTCACACGTTCTGCTTCCTCTCCAATCCTCTCCGGCTATTCATCAAACACCTAGAACCTAACGCTTCATAGCCAAAATATGTATAATGTAACTGTTCAGATGTATTACCTTTTATATATGGCATAAACACATCCAGTCACAATGTTTTAATCAGATTAGGCTACTTCAAAAGTGTCATGTAGGCATACGCACATTCATTCAACATATAAATCCAGCATCCTCAAAATGGCTTGACATTAGCCAGGTTTCCTTTCAACCTTTGTATGCAAGTAAAGTAGCCTACATGTCTGATAAAACAATATCACCACATCATGGGAAAGCATGCAGTTTATTAGGCTACAGATGCAGTAAATTATGATGAACTTCACAGGGTGGTGAAACTGCTCAGTGATGAAGTTAATGCTGCTTTCAATAAATATCGAGGGTCTTGTTTTGGTGACATGGTGATCGACGCTTGGCTCCCATTTGAAGAAAAAAAATGAAAATAATCTGGCACTTCTGTCCATAATAATCTCATCATGTAGTAGGCTATACCTGCACTGTAAACTGTTGGCTAGAGCGCAACCGCTCTAACAGAGTGGGCACATTCGCTACGCAACATGTTTTGTGACAAAACGATAAGTGGGACTTTGAAAATGTGATGGAAACCCGGTACATTTATTCGATACATGGGAATTTTCACTTTGCACTTCATATTTACACACATACTTTTATCTGCAAGAAGTACATTTGATGGAACACACCTCTGATGGGAAAATGCTCCATGGGTTCCCTTAGCTGGTACTTGCCTGCATTTGGCTGAGATTTTTTAAATTAAAGCAGATACATACAATTGTAGCAGGACAAATTGTCCAGGAGAGGCTGTCTATCATAGCCGACACCCCGAATTGGCTCTTCCCGAATTGGCTCTTCAGTACCAATCTCTCTCGCCTTGCGCACACGTGCGCCTGCTTCTGAGGAGAGAGAGGAACAGAGGAGCCTTGGCCTAGTGCCTAGGCTACAGATTCTTGCAAAGATGGAGGCCTTTTTCAAGTCAAACAAAAGTTAGATGAAAAAGAGGGTGTCTATGGTGAAAAGCCTACAAGAGGAATTTTATGCGAGTTTTACCATACCATAAGATAAAAAAAAATAAAAAAAATAAAGAAAGAATGCAACTCCCTATTTAAGTAGGATGCAATTTTGCAACTAAAACGTAGTTTAATAATTTGTTTTATCATAATAATAATTATTATTATTGTATATCCTTGTTATTATTGTAAGCCTATTTCAGTTCTTATGCAAAAACCTGTTTTGTTTAATTCTGTTGAGACATGTCTTTTTAATTTTGAGCTCCGTCTTTTGTTTAAGATAGGTTATAAGTAGGTCTGTTGTAAAATACATAACATTAGCCTATTTCTGTCATTTTTGGACATGGTAGGCACTTGCCTTTTTAGTAATTGCTGCAATATAGCTTGTTCAAAATTTTTGTTAAGGTTTAAACCCGTTTGCAAGTCTTTTGTTTCATTCTGTTCATTCTGTTGAGCCATTTCCTTCAGCCAAAGTATCCTGCAGTCATGACTTAGTGGCCTCATGGGTGGAATGTTACTAATATTTTTCATGATTTCATAATGAATCAACTTTTTTTTTAAAGCTGCAGAAAATCTCAATTCTGCAGAAAATCTCAATTCTATGTCAAACTGTTTTGTTATATTTCAGTCTTCTGTGATGTGTATAAAGTGTCATATTTGTACGCAAACTCAAAATGTAATACATGTCAACTCTATATCTGACATTGCACAGGTGTCTTATTTTTTTAAGCCCATAACCACGTGTGTGAGGTGTATACTTTTGTTTCAGAGTAGACTTGTTTAAGACTACCAAGGAACGCCGTGTGACCCTGATTTAATTTAACCCACTGCAGTAAAAGGTTCTTCAATTCCAACTGTAATGCTGTGTTCGCCACAATATAATAGTCTGCTCATATTTTCACTATAAGCAATGGCTTGACTTACTTTTGATATTACCCTAATAAAGTTTAGAAATGTTTGTGGATGTTTGGTGTGGCTATTATTAAGCTTTAGCTGCTGCAAGCCTATAATATGAAGGCAGTGCGCACCAGCGCTACAACTGACTCAGACAGTTGAATTTCGAGGTGAGGAAGAATGTTTCATGCCTACCAAAGTTACTCCTATAATCTAACAATATAATGCTTATCGTTATACAAAATATGAACGAATTAGCCTCCTGTACATCTATATCTGTATAGCAGAGGCTGTAGCCATCTGACATAAATAAGTATGTAAGTATGACATAAGTAAGTATGTCGGCCTTGTAGAATGCTGCCAGCATATCTCTATCTCTCTCGCTCTCTCTCGGGCTAGGTCTAAACTTATCTTCCTTTATATATATATATATATATATATATATATATATATATATAAATATTAATATCATACAATAAACACCTAAGCCTATAGGCCTATGCATACCCTGAGGCATTTAGTGCTCAAATCTCCAACAGCTGAACCGTGAGGTTGACAATTGTTGTTTTAGAAAAATAGGCTAAAAAGCGATACAATTTTTAAAAAATTTTTGCATATGCTACACATGGAAATACAAGGAATAGTGTTTTTGTAATTTGTTATAGGCGGTTAAGGACATGTACATGTGGCTCATTTGACCAATATCCCTAGTTTATTGGTGGGGCTGGCTGCGCCAAGTCGGATCTGAATGCATATGGATGTCTGGTAAATTTCTCAAATGTCTGGTAAATTAAAATCTTCGCGGTCACGTTGTCCGGCGATACAATTTCAATTTTGAAACCGTGAAATGTGCATACCTTGAAACCTATAGACACCCTGAAGTCTCTCGCAAGTGCCATTGTTCAGTGTCACTTTGATTATGCCAGCACATCATGGTTCACCAGCAGCCCCAAATATCTAAATAAACTACAGACTAGTGTAGAATATTTTCCCTGTATTACAAATGTTCCATCCCGAGTATAATCCTTTTTCTCCCGGGTAACACAGTATATCCCGCCCAAACCGGAAGTGTAAAGCGTATAAAGCATATTAACATGTCTGGATTTGATTAGAGCTTTGATCGGCATGAAAATTCAAGTCTGATGCTACCTGAGCCAGATGAGCCATACATTAAATACATTTTATGAGCCCTACATTCAAGACATTTTTTTGAGCCCAAGCCCAAAAAAGCCCAAGTGATTGTACCGTCATCCAATACATAGCCTATTATTTAGGCGACCACACATTATGCACGACAGAAAAACATAAAAGCCCATAGATGTAGTTATGTTCAAAAATAAGGTGATACCAGAAAGCCAGATGGAGATGTGTAAATTAGACTTGCAATCAGACCTTATATTACTGTAGTATATTCTGCAGCAAATAGGGACCACAATGGAAATCAGTCCCTGACTTTGTGCAATCCCGGTCACTTTAAAAATGATTTGTGTATATATGTATTTTTTTAACTGGCAAATAAAATCAATCAATCAATCCAAACTGTGCAGAGGAAATTTGATGAATGGAAATAGACATCTGTTCCAAAACACCAACAAGTTCAATGGCATTCAGAGATTGTCACCAAGTCTTCGATACCCCGGCAAGACTACAAGGTAGGGAGGGATGTGTTTTCTATTTGTCGAGATTGACATTGTCTATTTATTGTGGTGTTGAAATGCAAACCATGTCGGTACCTTTTGTTTATTGGTTGTGTAGTGCATTGTCACAGAAACTTGTTGGTGGAAAATGTGTTGCGTAAATTTGAGATAATTATAAATATGGCACCAAAATGTTGAAAAATCTGATCATTGTCTGTAACCGGCTCTGATCGTGAAGAAGTGAAACAAGCAGGGAGAGTGAGCTCCTCTGTGGTGATCGGTGAAACCTCAACCTGCGTGAGTAGATATACACGTTTATAAAGACAGGGTTGATACAGTTATTTGTTGTTGTGGTCTAAGCATTTATTTGAGTTAATTCTATGAGGGGGTAAGATGTTCAATTTAGGGGAGGGTCATGTGAAAATACAACACACGTGGCCAAAAATATGTGGACACCTGCTGGTCGAACATCTCATGAAAAAATAATAGGCATTAATATGTAGTTGGTCCCCCTTTGCTGCTAAAATAGTCTCCACTCTTCTGGGAAGGCTTTCCACACGATGTTGGAACATGCTGCAGGGACTTTCTTCCATTCAGCCAGAAGAGCATTAGTGAGGTCGGGCACTGATGTTTGGCAATTAGGCCTGGCTCGCAGTCAGCGTTCCAATTCATCACAAAGGTGTTCGATGGGGTTGAGGTCAGGGCTCTGTGCAGGCCAGTCAAGTTCTTTCACACCGATCTCGACAAACCATTTATGTATGGACCTCGCTTTGTGCATGGGGGAATTTTCATGCTGAAACAGGAATGGGCCTGCCCCAAACTATTGCCACAAAGTTGGAAGCAGAGAATCATCTAGAATGTCATTGTATGCTGTAACGTTATGATTTCCCTTCACTAGAACTAAGGGGCCTAGCCCGAACCATGAAAAACAGCCCCAAACCATTATTCCTTGTCCACCAAACTTTACAGTTGGTGTAACAGTACTCGTCTTGCGTTGTGTACAATCAGTCATCGACACGGAACTCCAACATGTAGCACCAGTCATGTAGCTTTATTCTGATAAGAACGACACAAAATTGCACGTCATGCAATGTACGTCTCACCATCCAACTCTGCACTCACGCACGCTGGTTTGGTGCTTGTTCACTGGGGTAGTTACCAAAATAATACAATTACAATATACAATATAATATATTTAACAATGTACCTGATAAGAACGACACAAAATTGCACGTCATGCAATGCACATCTCACCATCCAACTCTGCACTCACGCACTGTACAAAATATATGAACCCCCCCACCACACACAGTAAGTTGCTAGCTAATACTGGCGGGAATTCTCTACAACAAAATGCACAACAAATATTCTCCAAAAACCGCTGCATCTTATGTGTGATGTTCGAATAACATTTACAAACAATTTGATATAAATTGTACATTTAAATCATCACTTGAGAGTATAAAAATCACTTTTGAAGTACAGTGCTTTGCAACCAACAACTTACCGCTGGTTTGGTGCTTGTTCACTGGGACGATTCTAACTGGAACATCCCCCCTCGTAAGCAAGCTACGCAAACCAGCCAATAAGATGCCATGTTGAGTAGGTGAAGGCAAAACAAACTCAAACCAAAAACCCATTGGCTTAACAATAAAGTGGCAAGGGGAATCACCAATATAACCCTGTTACACTGGCACTATGCTTTGGGGCAGGTAACGTTCTCCAGGCATCCGCCAAACCCAGATTAATCCGTCGGACTGCCAGATGGTGAAGCGTTATTCATCACTCCAGAGAACGCATTTCCATTGCTCGAGAGTCCAGTGGCGGTGAACTCCAGCCAACGCTTTGCATTGCGCATTGTGATTTTAGACTTGTGTGCTGCTGCTCGGCCATGGAAACCCATTTCATGAAGCTTCCAATTAACAGTTTTTGTGCTGATGTTGCTTCCAGAGGCAGTTTGGAACTCGGTAGTGAGTGTTGCAACCCACTACAGATGTGAGCTTGTGTGGCCTAAAACTTTGCGGCGGAGTCGTTATCGCTCCTAGACATTTCAACTTCACAATAACAGTTGACCGGGACAGCTTTAGCAGGGTAGAAATGTGACGAACTGACTTTTTGGACAGGTAGCATTCTATGCCGGTGCCTCGTTGAATGTCACTGAGCTCTTCAGTAAGGCCATTCTACTGCCAATGTTTGTCTATGGAGATTGCATGTATGTGTGCTCAATTTTATACACCTGTCAGCAACGGATGTGGCTGAAACAGCCAAATCCACTAATTTGAAGGAGAGTCCACATACTTTTTTTTGTATATATAATGTCTCTCTTTTTCCATTTAAGGCTAGTAACATTTGAATGATATCGCTTTTCTTGCTTTCTTGGCATTTAAAAGTGCTTCAAAATTGTATGGGCAGCAACGCCAATTCCCTCTCGCACATCTAGCAGAGACAGACTGCCATCTAGTGGCGAAATGTAGTAGTTGATTGCAGTCTGGTAGTGCGAAAAAGGCACCTTTATTTAACTAGGCAAGTCAGTTAAGAACAAATTCTTATTTTCAATGACGGCCTAGGAACAGTGGGTGAACTGCCTGTTCAGGGGCAGAACGACAGATTTGTACCTGGTCAGCTCGGGGGTTTGAACTTGCAACCTTCCGGTTATTAGTCCAACGCACTAGGCTACCCTGCCGCCCCTCAAAGACCCAAAATGGCTGGTCTGATGGAGAGGACAGTTTTAGCAATTATGATCTATTATATTGACAAGATAGTCGAGTGACCGCTCTAACAATGGAAATGCAAGTCTCCAAAGATGGCAGACAGCCGGGAGGAGGAGCGATCAGGCGGGACCATTCTAGCCAATGAGAGGGCAGATACACATGTGAACAACGTACAAACTGCGATATAAAGTCGTATTTTTTTTGACAAAATGCAACCTGCGTCCAATTATATCAGTGCATTCCTAACAACCTAACCATTACAAAACGTATATTAGACAAATAAGCCTCATGTAGCAAATTAGCAATTACATTTTTTGTTGCGTTTGACACTCTCTCACTGACCTACATACAACATTTCCTCACTTCGTGGTCTTATTTTCGTGCAGAGATTTTGGGCGGAGTAAACCCTCTTGCCTCGAATCACCTTGACACCTTAATGCATAGCCTAATGTTTTATTAAATTATGATGTGAACTGAACATAAAAATATATATTTGTTTATTAAAACATATTCCTTAAAGTATTTTTCTTAAATAGTAATAATGTTACTGTCCCCACTACAACAAAGAAGTACATGTTATTTTGAATTCCATTCAAAAGCACAAGGACTGTGCCTTCTGTGGAGTACAAAAATGGTGGCCGGTGCCCTCAAAGCCTCTAAATTGAGACATGGATTGTGTATGTGTGCCATTCAGAGGGTGAATGGGCAAGACAAAATATTTACATTGCATTCGGAAAGTATTCAGACACATTCACTTTTTTTCACATTTTGTTATGTTACAGCCTTATTCTAAAATGGATTAAATAAAAAAAATCCTCATCAATTTACACACAATACCACACAATGACAAAGTGCTAACATGTTTTTGGACATTTTACAGTAAATACAGTAACCTTATTTACACACGTGTTCCGGCACTACGGGGTGCCAGAGGACATAGTGTCTGATCGGGCTCCCCAGTTCACTTCGAGGGTCTGGAGGGCGTTCATGGAACGTCTGGGGGTCTTGATCAGCCTTACCTTGGGTTTTCACCCCGAGAGTAATGGGCAGGTGGAGAGAGTAAACCAGGATGTGGGTAGGTTTCTGAGGTCTTATTGCCAGGACCGGCCCGGCCTTCGTGCCCTGGGCAGAGATGGCCCAGACCTCGCTCCGCCACTTCTCCACTAACCTCTCCCCCTTCCAGTGCGTACTCGGGTATCAGCCGGTTCTGGCTCCTTGGCATCAGAGTCAGACCGAGACTCCTGCGGTGGACGACTGGTTCCGGCGTGCGGAGGAAACATGGGACGCCGCCCATGTTCACCTTCAGCGCGCCGTGCTGCGCCAGAAAGCCGGCGCAGACTGTCACCGAAGTGAGGCCCCAGTGTTTGCACCGGGGGACCGGGTCTGGCTCTTGACCCAAAACCTGCCCCTCCGCCTGCCCTGCCGGAAGCTGGGTCCGTGGTTTGTGGGACCATTTAAAGTCCTGATGAGACTGAACGAGGTGAGTTACAGGTTACAGCTTCCCGATTACCGTATTAACCCCTCGTTCCATGTGTCTCTCCTCAGGCCGGTGGTGGCTGGCCCGTTCCAGGAGTCTGAGGTGCGGGAGGTTCCTTCGCCCCCTCTGGACATCGAGGGGGCCCCAGCATACTCCATTCGTCCCATACTGGATTCGAGGCGGTATGGTCCGGAGGAGAGATGCTGGGTTCCGGTGGAGGACGTGTTGGACCCTTCAATGCTGCGGAGTTCCACCGTCTCCGTCCGGATCGCCTTGCGCCTCACCCTCCGGGTCGTCCCCGAGGCCGGTGTCGGCGCGCTGCTGGAGCCGCGCGTCAAGGGGGGGGGGGTACTGTCATGACTTCTGCCGAAGTCTGTTCCTCCCCTTGTTCGGGTGGTATTCGGCGGTCGATGTCACCGGTCTTCTAGTCATCACCAATCCATTTTTCATTTTCCATTTGTTTTGTCTTGTTTTCCCACACACCTGGTTTTCATTCCCTCATTACGTGTTGTGTATTTAACCCTCTGTTCCCCCAATGTCTTTGTGTGGTATTATTTGTTGTAAGTGCTTGTGCACATGTTGACTGGTGCGCGTTGGGTTTTGTACCCATGTTGATATTTTCTTAATGCCGTTGGTTTTGGAATTAAACTGCTCCGGCTATTACCTAGTTCTGCTCTCCTGCGTCTGATTTCCCTGCCTCCAGTTACGCACTCCTTACAGGGGTCTGAATACTTTCTGAATGCACTGTATATGTAATTGGTTTCAACTAAATTTAGTCTGTGTGTGAAAGAAGAATGTGTGAAAGAATGTGCTTAAAGTTGGACGAGGAAAGTGTGTTTATGTGTGAGTTAGAGAGAACACACAGCCTGTTCTTCATACATTTTTAATCGACATACACGTTTAATCGACATGGGATTGCCTGACTACAGAAAATGATGTAAATAGGCGAAAAATAATAGGCTACCATTCAGTCAGCTCCTGGCACCATGTCATTACCCAGACTCCAGCTTACTAAAAGACATTCTGAAAAAAATGAATTCACTTATGATTAAAATCTATATTCATAAATGTATATTTTCAAAGAAGACGCCCAGATTTCAAACCTTAATTTATGAATTTGTAGCCTTACTAGGGCCGTTATTGCATGAAACTCCCTTCCATCTCATTTTGCTCAAATGAACAGGAAACCTGGTTTAAAAATCAGATAAAGCAACACCTCACGGCACCACGCCTCTCCCCTATTTGACCTAGATAGTTTGTGTATGTATTGATATGTTGGCTACGTGAGCCTTTAAAAATGGGTTTGATGTAGTTCTGTTTATTAATGTTCTGTATTATGTCATGTTTCATGTTTTGTGTGGACCCCAGGAAGAGTAGCTGCTGCTTTTGCAACAGCTAATGGGGATCCTAATAAAATGCCAAATACCAAAAAATGCCAAAGTTACATAATAACAAAATAGTATTTGCACCATAACATTATAGAATTGGATTTGATGTACCCGTATGTTGAAATGTGATCTGTCATCTTCTATTTATTTTATTTCAGGTGGTTGTTCATATTGTTCATTTCCCTGACCTATTTTTTTGTATTAATTTGTAACACATTTATATATATATATATATAAACATTTATACATTATATATTTTTAAATAGTGGCGGTGACAGTTTTCGTCAGAACGTTGCGGGTCGTGGGATCAAAAGGGTCTCGGAAGGCGTGGATGGTTAGGGCGGGTCGGCGAGCTGTGTTATTAGGGCTGTGTATAATCCCGACCTCAAAGACCATATGGGGAGAATGGGCAGGCGGATAATGGAGTTAAATGGGCACCATTCTATGGGTTTGAATCGTTATTCTTTGTGTTTGTTTGCTCTGGTCATTGTTTTCTTGTCCTCATTGTCGATTTAATCAGGCGTGATGGAGAACGGCCCAGTGACAGACTGAAGGGCTCTTTGAGAGTCCGAATCCTCCTGTGGACAAAGCAAGTGTCATAGCCAATGTTCCCTTACATTTTTTTCAGCACTGAGGAAATTTCAGGTCTGCAAACCTGAACATTGTGCAATTTCCGGCGTTTACTGTCAACACTGAGGCTGCACCTGCTTTAAGTCACTGTTTTAACAGTGGCTAGGCCTACATTCCAAGACACCTTTGAAAAAACATGCAGGGTTTGTCATTAACCTGTTTATCAACTTGTTCTTCAGACAAGGACATCACTGAAAATGCCGTTGTATAGGCATGTCAGTTAAGAGCAAATTCGTATTTACTATGACGGCCTACCCCGGCTAAACCCGGACGACGCTGGGACAATTCTGCACTGCCCTATGGGACTCCCAATCACGGCCGAATGTGATGCCGCCTGGATTCGAACCAGATACTGCAGTGACGCCTCTTGCGCTGAGATTCAGTGGCTTAGACCGCTGCACCACTCAGGAGCACCATAGATTTATGCAAGAAACCACTTTACAAAATAAGAATAATTCTTATTCCCATATAATTTTTATTATTACACAGAATCAGACAAAAATCTATGCTACCCTCTGCCTATTGGCTACTTAGCTATTCAAGCATGTCTCAAAATACAACACTGCCCTTTTAAGACATAAAAACATCTACTTGACTCAGATGGCTAGAAATGTACACAGTTTCTGCTTTTGTATGAAGCAATCACTCCATCATTGCTGACCAGAAATGAGCTATAACTTGGCTAATAACTCACTAACTAACAAAGAATATCAACAAATGTGCACACGTGGCAGTACATACGGCTCTCGCTTTTATCTCAAAACAAGCACATATATCTAGTCGCTTGTGCCAGTCGTTGCAATATAATTCTACTCATAAGTTCTCTGCAAAATATCTTGCATACACTCTCCTATTAAGTCGAAGTTCGTTTTGTTTCATATTTGTTGCATTGAGAGTGGCTAACATTACTTTGATTCGATCACAATTCCGGCCACAGTACAGGGACATGTTGATTGTGTTAACAAAAGGAGAAAATTCCAAACCTCCCGGGGGCTCTGCATACCTTTCTGGGATGGTTCGAGTAAGGGAGGCGCCCTTATGTCTCCATACGGGTGAATGAGTGTGTGTGTGTATTTAAGAACAGGGGTTGTTGCACAAGTCCCAAAAAATAAGCATACAGGAGTGAGTCAAAATAGGAAAGCTGGCATAGTTTAACTCTAATTAGGCTACGTTTACTATTTTTCCAAATTGTTCTCAATTTGAACATTGGAAATGGAGACTCAGGTTGCAACCGGTTCCATTGCCAACCCTGTTCAATTTCGGGACCAGGACTATGTAGCCCTCCTAGATGCGTGCGTTAAATCCGGTTCGCTGTTCTCTGACCCAACCTTCGCCCCGGACCAGAGCTCCATCGGTATGCCTACCGACCCGGATCCCAAAAAGGAGATCAAGTGGCTGCGACCCAAGGTAGGCTACTGTCCTATCAGTGTATACACAAGCAAGTCGAGATCTACCGCAGTGATTTCTTTTTTAAACACGACTTTAAAAAATGAAATATTAAAATAATAAAACTGTTCTGTAGAATTGAGGTTTGTGCAGTAGGCCAAATACATTATCACAGCATATTGGCTATACGCCTGGCCGGCCAATATTGCTATTCTTAGGCCATATTATATTTCAAAACTCGAGCTTTGATAGCTAAATATTTCAGTTGTAGCACTTGCGAGGCACAGTATAATTTGAAATAATGAGCTTTTTTATTTTACTGGACTGATGCTAACTGCCTCTGATGGTCATGGTGCGTTCAAGACAACTGGGAACAAGAAGGGGAAAAAACGAAGTCAAATCATGATATTAGTGATTTTCAGGTCGGAAAGTCAGAGCTCTAGAAATATTTCCGACTTGGAATTCCGAGTTGGATGACCGTTAAAGATCCCCCCCCCCCCCCCAAATCGGATCTCGTTTTATTCCGAGTTCCCAGTTGTCTTGAACACACTGAAGTATGAGATTAGTCTCAGCTGAGGGAGGGAGAGAGCAGCAGAGTCCCTGCTCTCTCCTCCCTTTCCTCTGGTGAGATTGACCAGAGAGAGAGGACACAATCTTCCACCTGATGGCGAAACTCGAATGTTTCAAACCGCGTCTGCCTCATGCACAAATTAATGTTGTCCCTATGACCAGAGAAAGCTACATATTCCTTGATATTACAATAGACAGGACGAAATGATAATAATAATAATAAAAACGCAGGGCTATTGGTAGCCTACACTTGGATACTCATTCATTGCAGCTCCAGTGGAAGTAGGAAGAAGAGCGTTTTGTTTGTAATAGTGCTTTAATAGGGCTCCTGAGTGGCGCAGTGGTCTAAGGCACAGCATCTCAGTGCTAAGAGGTGTCACTACAGTCCCGGTTCACATATGGCTGTGATTGGGTGTCCAATAGGGCGGTGCACAATTGGCCCAGGTTTGGAACAGTACTGAATTAAAAACTTAGACGTGAACTCACTCAGAATAGCAGCTCGTCGCTTTAGGTTATTCTTTGACAGTCTCTCTCTGGTCATGGTTTTAAAAGTTATGAAATCTCACATAGGCTAGTATCAAATTTTGTGGCCAGGATGACGGAAGCTGTAGGCACAGTGATTTGAGCTACCGGATTGGCCAGTGCCGGCACACTCGATTTAGCCACAGATCTCCCGGTCTGCCAGGTAGGCAGAGTTGGCAGCGCAACACACACACACACACACACACACACACAAAGGAACTCAATCCTTTATCGCTTTTCTACAGGAATGTTTGGTGATCATCTAGGGATGCCTTGAAGATGGACCAGTCGATCGTGATCGACCGATTGGTGACAACTGGGCTACATCAGGGTTCCCCCCCCCCCCCCCCCCCCAGCTATGCAGTGCTAGGGGAAGAAAAAAGTGCACCCAGGGGGGGCCCCAGGACAGAGTTTGGGGAACCCTGGTCTAAATGATAGCCAGCCATGTGGTCACTCTCAAAAACATACTTCTAAATTGCAATAGTCACATTTCTTAGTCATGCTTATTTTATGGATATCTGTAGCCTATGTTATCATTTTTACATTGACATTATGAATTGAGGTTGATGAGGATATGAGTAGCTCTAGTTGTGTACAATTGGGTGATGCTCCTGGACAGATGTAGGCTACACCGGAGCTGACTCACTGTCAGGTGTGTTCTAGTTCTGAGGGAGATAGATTGATCTGCTGGAGCGTATTCAGAGAGAGAAGAGAGCGAATTGACAGAACGGAGAATGTTGAGAGAGAGAAAAGAAAGAGAACTTACAGAGTTTGTGCCAAACAGCTGGACAGGAAATCACTAAAAGCAGAAAAGACATGGAAAGAGGAGAACAACCGAAGAAGCCATGGAAAGTCTGTGATGCAGTTGAAATCAGGAACATTGCTTTGTCATCATCCAGTCAACTGTTATGTGAATGAAACAAAGAGTTACACATTTCCTCAGACAGTGTAAACTGTAGTCTTGAACTCTGCCCTGTGTCTCTCTCTCTCTCTCTCTGCAGGAGATCAGTGCCAATGCTGTGTTTGTGGAGGACACAACCTGCACCACCGATATCTGCCAGGGCCAGCTGGGTAAGTGTGTGTGTGCGTGCGTGTGTTTTAAGCACCGTAGGATGGGATATCATTGCAGTAACAGGTAGACACTTATGCTCATTCCAACTCACAGTTTTCATGTAGAACTAGATTGACCTCACCTCTCCAAACCTATTCTCCAGGGAATGGGGCAAGATGATATCCTGGTTCTACTATTTGTGTGGTTCAGACTCTGATTAGATATCCTCTAATCACATTGAATAGGTCACCCCTCCACACCACCCCAGGGGCTCCGCTCCAAACACATGTCCCAACAGCATGGGGTTCGGGGAGACATTCTGTGCTCTCACCTCCCAGTCCCAACCTCCTCGGGGGAATCTGTGGGTCTAAAATGGACCCTGTGGACACACCCCTTTCTCCCATGAAAAACAATGTGCCTTGTTTATCACTGCTTTTCATGCGATGTCCAGTCTGTTTTTCATTGTTGTGAAATAGGGAGAATTCTCATGTTGCTCTCTTGTTATTGCTTCATTATTTGTCCTCAAGGTTTGTGTAAAGGATCTGGTGGCAATGTGGCATCCCTTGTGTGTGTGTGTGTGTGTGTGTGTGTGTGTGTGTGTGTGTGTGCGCATACGTGCATCAAACATCAACACTTCTTTCTTTCCTCTACACGGACACAAAGAGCAGCTGTTTACTGTTAGAGAGGAATGTGCCTGTGTGTGTACAGGCATGTTTGTGTGCGCTTGTGCATGTGTGTGTGTTTGTGAGGGAGAGATTGTGTGAGTGTGGGAACTCTGCAGTGTTAGAACTTCCTCAAGCGTCAGGAAATGATTTGAAATGGGAAAAAAAACAAAAAAAACATGTAGAATCAATTGAAATAAAATCTAATTCATACGGCTAGTTATCATACCTTTGGCCTGTCTCTTTGTTTTTCTAATAGGTGACTGTTGGCTTCTGGCTGCCCTGTCCTGCCTTACCATGCACCCCAATCTCTTTGTCAAAGTGGTACCACCTAATCAGAGCCTGACAGAATCCTATGCTGGCATCTTCCACTTCACGGTAATGCGTGGGGAGGGTTCCTGTGCTTGCAGTGTACATGTGTTCTGCATACTACATTTTTTGTCGTTACAATGAGAATGTCCATTACAATCGTATTAGTGCAGCATGCCATGTAAAAGAGTGAGAGTAGCAAAAGCAGGACTGAAAAGTAGTAGTGTCACGTTTTAATGTCACATGCACAAGTACAGTGAAATGCCTTTCTTCCAAACTCAAAACCCAACAATGGGGCAGCAGGGTGGTTAGAGTGTTGGACTAGTAACTGGAAGGTTGCAAGTTCAAACCCCCGAGCTGACAAGGTACAAAACTGTCGTTCTGCCCCTGAACAAGGCAGTTAACCCACCATCATTGAAAATAAGAATTTGTTCTTAACTGACTTGCCTAGTTAAATAAAAGGTACATTCAAAAAAACAATGCAGTAATCAATAGCAAATGTATTAATGAAATAAGAATAAGGAATATGAAATACACAATAAAGTAAGCATGCTATACATGTATACAGGAAATATTTTAAAAGTAAATTCCAATACCATATTTACATGTGCAGGGACACTGGAGTGATGGAGGTAGATATGTATAGTAGGCAACAGGATATAAGATAAACAGAGTAGCAGCAGCTTGTATGTGAGTGGAGTCAGTATAAATTTATGTGTGAGTGGGCAAATGATGGAGTTTGTGTGTGTGTGAGTGCGTAGGGAGCCCTGTGAGTGTGCACAGAGACAGAGCAAATATACAAAGATACAAGGTAAACTCGGTCCATGTAGCTATTTTTTTTGCTATTTCTCAGTGGTAAGGTGGAAATAAAGAGTTATTAAGGGAACAAAGGAAATGAGAGAATATAGGCGTGTGTTAGTGTGTGTTATGGGACCAGGTGGGGCAACCACTCCATTTAGTATGATATGTTACGTTTCATGTGGTATGTATTAATTTGTGGTTGTCCATCACCCATTTTGTATGATATGTTACGAATTACAATTTGTATTACCGGTATATGTTACAAATAAGCAAAACATTCAACATGTTACGAAGTTGAAAAATGTATGATATGTTAAGGATTCTAGCTAGGTGCCTAGCGTTAGCTATCTGGCTAACATTAGCTAGGTTTTGTGTTCGGTGTTAGGGTTAAGTTTAGGAGTTAGTTTTAAGGGCTAGGGGAAGGGTTAGCTAAAAGGGTTAAGTTTAGGGGAAAGGGTTAGCTAACATGCTAAGTAGATGCAAAGGAGCTAAAAAAGTAGTAAGTAGTTGAAAAGTTGCTAAAATGCTAATGTTGGTCGTGATGAGATTTGAACTCGCAACCTTTGGGTTGCTAGATGTTCTCGCTGTGCACCCACCCGCCTTTTGTTTTTGCTTTTAGTAAAAGTCTTATGTAACCACACGAAACGTGACATATCATACTAAATGGAGTGGTTCGGGTTTACGTACAGAATAATACAAAATGCTTTGAGACCAAGTTGGGTGGTGTAACTAATATTCCTCTCCAGCCATTACCACGTGCCCGTCCTCCCCAATAAAAGGTGCAATGAACCCCCTGTGATATGGAGATATATGTGATCGTATAGAAATGTAAGCAAAGTTTGAAAGGGTTGTTTTAGTAAAATATTTTACCTGTTTGGGCTACTTGCTGTCAGGTGCGTGAATGAGGACCCAAAAGCGAATTAACGAACAGAGTTTCTTTAATGATGAACACACGTGGGCTCAGATGGACAGGTAGATTCCGACAGGACAGGACAAGGTTGCAGCAAACACGATGATAGTCTGGTTCAGGCATGAGACACACAAACAAGAATCCGACAAAGACAGGAGCAGAAACAGAGAGAGATATAGGGACCTAATCAGAGGGAAAAAGGGAACAGGTGGGAAAAGGGGTGAATGAGGTAGTTAGAGAAGACAAGGAACAGCTGGGGGAAAGAGGGACAGAAACGGTAACCTAGTACGACCAGCAGAGGGAGACAGGGTGAAAGGAAAGGACAGAAACAAGACACAACATGACAATACATGACAGTACCCCCCCACTCACCGAGCGCCTCCTGGCGCACTCGAGGAGGAAACCTGGCGGCAACGGAGGAAATCCTCGATCAGCGCACGGTCCAGCACGTCCCGAGAGGGAACCCAACTCCTCTCCTCAGGACCGTACCCCTCCCAATCTACGAGGTACTGGTGACCACGGCCCCGAGGACGCATGTCCAAAATCCTACGGACCCTGTAGATGGGTGCGCCCTCGACAAGGATGGGGGGGGGGGGGGGGAAGACGAGCGGGGGCGCGAAGAACGGGCTTGATACAGGAGACATGGAAGACCGGGTGGACGCGACGAAGGTATCGCGGAAGAAGAAGTCGAACTGCGACAGGATTAATGACCCGAGAAATACGGAACGGACCAATGAACCGCGGGGTCAACTTGCGAGAAGCCGTCTTAAGGGGAAGGTTCTGAGTGGAGAGCCAAACTCTCTGACCGCGACAATATCTAGGACTCTTAGTTCTACGCTTATTAGCAGCCCTCACAGTCTGCGTCCTATAACGGCAAAGTGCAGACCTGACCCTCTTCCAGGTGCGCTCGCAACGTTGGACAAAAGCCTGAGCGGAGGGGACGCTGGACTCGGCGAACTGAGATGAGAACAGCGGAGGCTGGTACCCGAGGCTACTCTGAAAAGGAGATAGCCCGGTCGCAGACGAAGGAAGCGAGTTGTGGGCGTATTCTGCCCAGGGGAGCTGTTCTGACCAAGACGCAGGGTTGCGAAAAGAAAGACTGCGTAAGATGCGACCAATAGTCTGATTGGCCCGTTCTGCTTGACCGTTAGACTGGGGGTGAAAGCCGGAAGAGAGACTGACGGAAGCCCCAATCAAACGGCAAAACTCCCTCCAAAATTGAGACGTGAATTGCGGACCTCTGTCCGAAACGACGTCTGACGAAAGGCCATGAATTCTGAAAACATTCTCGATGATGATTTGTGCCGTCTCTTTAGCAGAAGGAAGCTTAGCAAGGGGAATGAAATGAGCCGCCTTAGAGAACCTATCGACAACCGTAAGAATAACAGTCTTCCCCGCTGACGAAGGCAGTCCGGTGACAAAATCTAAGGCGATGTGAGACCACGGTCGAGAGGGAATGGGAAGCGGCCTGAGACGGCCGGCAGGAGGGGAGTTACCGGACTTAGTCTGCGCGCAGACCGAACAAGCAGCCACGAAACGACGCGTGTCATGCTCCCGGGTGGGCCACCAAAAACGCTGGCGAATGGAAGCAAGCGTACCCCGAACGCCAGGGTGGCCGGCTAACTTGGCAGAGTGAGCCCACTGAAGAACGGCCAGACGAGTAGGAACGGGAACGAAAAGAAGGTTCCTAGGACAAGCGCGCGGCGACGGAGTGTGAGTGAGCGCTTGCTTTACCTGCCTCTCAATTCCCCAGACAGTCAACCCGACAACACGCCCCTCAGGGAGAATCCCCTCGGGGTCAGTGGAGGCTACTGAAGAACTGAAGAGACGAGATAAAGCATCAGGCTTGGTGTTCTTAGAGCCCGGACGATAAGAAATCACGAACTCGAAACGAGCGAAAAACAGCGCCCAACGCGCCTGACGCGCATTAAGTCGTTTGGCAGAACGGATGTACTCAAGGTTCCTATGGTCAGTCCAAACGACAAAAGGAACGGTCGCCCCCTCCAACCACTGTCGCCATTCGCCTAGGGCTAACCGGATGGCGAGCAGTTCGCGGTTTCCCACATCATAGTTACGTTCCGACGGCGACAGGCGATGAGAAAAATACGCGCATGGGTGGACCTTGTCGTCAGAGAGGGAGCGCTGAGAAAGAATGGCTCCCACGCCCACCTCTGACGCGTCAACCTCGACAACGAACTGTCTAGAGACGTCAGGTGTAACAAGGATAGGAGCGGATGTAAAACGATTCTTGAGGAGATCAAAAGCTCCCTGGGCGGAAACGGACCACTTAAAGCACGTCTTGACAGAAGTAAGGGCTGTGAGAGGAGCTGCCACCTGACCGAAATTACGGATGAAACGACGATAGAAGTTCGCGAAGCCGAGAAAGCGCTGCAGCTCGACGCGTGACTTAGGGGCGGGCCAATCAATGACAGCTTGGACCTTAGCGGGATCCATCTTAATGCCTTCAGCGGAAATAACAGAACCGAGAAATGTGACGGAGGAGGCATGAAAAGTGCACTTCTCAGCCTTCACAAAAAGACAATTCTCTAAAAGGCGCTGGAGGACACGTCGAACGTGCTGAACATGAATCTGGAGTGACGGTGAAAAAATCAGGATATCGTCAAGGTAAACGAAAACAAAGATGTTCAGCATGTCTCTCAGGACATCATTGACTAATGCCTGAAAGACAGCTGGAGCGTTAGCGAGGCCGAAAGGAAGAACCCGGTATTCAAAGTGCCCTAACGGAGTGTTAAACGCCGTCTTCCACTCGTCCCCCTCCCTGATGCGCACGAGATGGTAAGCGTTACGAAGGTCCAACTTAGTGA
Source organism: Oncorhynchus mykiss (assembly GCF_057628025.1). Lineage (NCBI taxonomy): Eukaryota > Metazoa > Chordata > Actinopteri > Salmoniformes > Salmonidae > Oncorhynchus > Oncorhynchus mykiss. The sequence goes on from NC_143045.1 coordinate 3,758,249, forward strand.
AAAACCTGGCTCCCTGCAGGATCTCGAAGGCTGAAGACATAAGAGGAAGCGGATAACGATTCTTCACTGTTATGTCATTCAGCCCTCGATAATCTATGCAGGGGCGCAGAGACCCGTCCTTCTTCTTGACAAAAAAAAAACCCCGCTCCGGCGGGAGAGGAGGAGGGGACTATGGTACCGGCGTCAAGAGCTACAGACAAATAATCTTCGAGAGCCTTACGTTCGGGAGCCGACAGAGAGTATAGTCTACCCCGGGGGGGAGTGGTTCCCGGAAGGAGATCAATACTACAATCATACGACCGGTGTGGAGGAAGAGAGGTGGCCCTGGACCGACTGAACACCGTGCGCAGATCGTGATATTCCTCCGGCACCCCTGTCAAATCACCAGGCTCCTCCTGTGAAGAAGAGACAGAGGAAACAGGAGGGATAGCAGACATTAAACATTTCACATGACAAGAGACGTTCCAGGAGAGGATAGAATTACTAGACCAATTAATGGAAGGATTATGACAAACTAGCCAGGGATGGCCCAAAACAACAGGTGTAAAAGGTGAACGAAAAATTAAAAAAGAAATGGTTTCGCTATGATTACCAGAAACAGTGAGGGTTAAAGGTAGCGTCTCACGCTGAATCCTGGGGAGAGGACTACCATCCAGGGCGAACAAGGCCGTGGACTCCCTTAACTGTCTGAGAGGAATGTCATGTTCCCGAGCCCAGGTCTCGTCCATAAAACAGCCCTCCGCCCCAGAGTCTATTAAGGCACTGCAGGAAGCTGACGAACCGGTCCAGCGTAGATGGACCGACAAGGTAGTGCAGGATCTTGAAGGAGAGACAGGAGTAGTAGCGCTCACCAGTAGCCCTCCGCTTACTGATGAGCTCTGGCTTTTACTGGACATGAAGTGACAAAATGACCAGCAGAACCGCAATAGAGACAGAGGCGGTTGGTGATTCTCCGTTCCCTCTCCTTAGTCGAGATGCGGATACCTCCCAGCTGCATAGGCTCAGCTCCCGAGCCGGCAGAGGAAGATGGTAGTGATGCGGAGAGGGGGGCAACGGAGAACGCGAGCTCCTTTCCACGAGCTCGGTGACGAAGATCAACCCGTCGCTCAATGCGAATAGCGAGTTCAATCAAGGAATCCACGCTGGAAGGAACCTCCCGGGAGAGAATCTCATCCTTTACCTCTGCGCGGAGACCCTCCAGAAAACGAGCGAGCAAAGCCGGCTCGTTCCAGCCACTGGAGGCAGCAAGAGTGCGAAACTCAATAGAGTAGTCTGTTATGGATCGATTACCTTGACATAGGGAAGACAGGGCCCTGGAAGCCTCCTCCCCAAAAACAGATCGATCAAAAACCCGTATCATCTCCTCCTTAAAGTCCTGATACTGGTTAGTACACTCAGCCCTTGCCTCCCAGATTGCCGTGCCCCACTCACGAGCCCGTCCAGTAAGGAGAGATATGACGTAGGCGACACGAGCAGTGCTCCTGGCGTAAGTGTTGGGCTGGAGAGAAAACACAATATCACACTGGGTGAGGAACGAGCAGCATTCAGTGGGCTCCCCAGAGTAACACGGCGGGTTATTGATTCTGGGCTCCGGAGATTCGAAAGCCCTGGAAGTGGCCGGTGGATCGAGGCGGAGATGGTGAACCTGTTCTGTGAGGTTGGAGACTTGGGTGGCCAGGGTCTCAACGGCATGTCGAGCAGCAGACAATTCCTGCTCGTGTCTGCCTAGCATCGCTCCCTGGATCTCGACGGCTGAGTGGAGAGGATCCGAAGTCGCTGGGTCCATTCTTGGTCGGATTCTTCTGTCAGGTGCGTGAATGAGGACCCAAAAGCGAATTAACGAACAGAGTTTCTTTAATGATGAACACACGTGGGCTCAGATGGACAGGTAGATTCCGACAGGACAGGACAAGGTTGCAGCAAACACGATGATAGTCTGGTTCAGGCATGAGACACACAAACAAGAATCCGACAAAGACAGGAGCAGAAACAGAGAGAGATATAGGGACCTAATCAGAGGGAAAAAGGGAACAGGTGGGAAAAGGGGTGAATGAGGTAGTCAGAGAAGACAAGGAACAGCTGGGGGAAAGAGGGACAGAAACGGTAACCTAGTACGACCAGCAGAGGGAGACAGGGTGAAAGGAAAGGACAGAAACAAGACACAACATGACAATACATGACAACTTGCGGTCATTTCGCAGTCTACAAATAATGTGTTATTATGTTCCGGCCCCCTGACTATCCACTCAAGAAAAAATGGGCCTGTGGCAAAATCTGGTTGATGATCCCTGCCCTAGATTAACTTTGCTTGTGCTAGTTTGCTTGTACTGCTGTATAATTACCCCACTAGATTTATGACCCCCCCACACACACACCTTTCATCCCCCCTTCCCATCACTAACGAGGGAGATCTCTAATTAACCCCCCCCCCCCCACACACACACACACACACACATTTTCATACACACACCTCTAACCCATTCTCTATCTCGTCTCTGCAAACTTGCCCCTGACGTCATTATCATTTAATTGGTCTCTGGACCAATTGTGTCAATTTAAAGGGATTGATTACTAAAACATTGCCTCATGAAATAACATCTTTGAAAAGACATGCAATGGAAACATTAAAACATAGAGGTCATGAGTTATGACTCTGTAATTGCTTTAATATTTTCTAATGTCCTCTCAGTGAAGTATGTGTGGCATGACTTAACATGTTTGTCGGAAGGAAGGGGGATAATATGAGTAGACCTAGATAGCTGGAGGGGTTATGTTGGAGTGTAGTCCAGACTTGTAGGTAGCTACTACCCTGGGATACACGCACGCACGCACACATCCACACACACACACACACACACACACACACACACACACACGCTTATGGGCAAGCAATTAGAGAACATCACCAAGTCATAACTCATGACCTCCAGGATGTTTAAATGCAGGCCTGTACTCGCCCACTGTTACGCAACACATTAAATGTAGATTTCTCTCTCACCTTCTCCCTACCTCTCTCCCTACATCTCCCTCATCCCTTCTCCCTCCCTTACTGTCCACCCTCTTTATGCCTCCCTCTCCCTCGCTACCTCCCTCCTCCTCCGTACCTCCCTCTCCCTCCCCCTCCCTGTGTAGTTCTGGCAGTATGGTGAGTGGGTGGAGGTGGTAGTGGATGACAGGCTGCCCGTACGCGGAGGCCGCCTGCTCTTCAGCTACTCCTGTACCCGCAACGAGTACTGGAGCGCCCTGGTGGAGAAAGCCTATGCCAAGTGAGTCAACCGGGGTGTGTGTGTGTGTGCGTGCGTGTGTAATATGCTATATGGTTGTAGTGTTTGTGTGTGCCTGACAATGCTCTTATGAGGTTTCAGCCTCCTCATTTGAATAAGTTTATCATAAGGCACTTTGAATAAGAGCATCTGGTAAATGGCAGAACATGTAAATCTAGAAAATGTCCCCTTCCTTTATCTCTCTCCTTCCTCTCCCCCACCACTCTATCCCCTCCCCCTTTCTCTCCACACACCTCTTTCTCCTGCTCCCGCTACCCCTATCTCGGAGCAGGCTGATCGGGTCATATGGCAGTCTGAAGGGGGGTAATATCTCTGAGGCGATGGAGGACTTCACAGGGGGCATAGCCTACTCCCTCCCTGTATCCTCACGCACCCCCAGGATCATGTGGAAAGCCCTCTCTGATGCCCTGTCCCGTGGCAGCCTGCTCAGCTGCTTCATACAGGTACAGCACAAACACAAACAAGCATGCAAGAACGCACACACACACACACACACACACACACACACACACACACACACACACACACACACACACACACACACACTGCTGTACCAACAAAGCTACACACCTTTCTGACACCCACACCGCTCCTTCGTCAATAGCTACTGTGATTGCAAGTGTGACTTTCACTGTGTAAGAAGCAAGTTGCTCTCTATGTGCTGTGTATCTCCACAGGCTAGTAACTATCTTGAGATAGGCACAGTGACTGCAGAGGGACTGGTGAAGGGCCATGCCTACGCCATCACAGACACTGACACGGTATGTATCATACTGTGCTTCCCTGAACTAAAGTCATGAGAAAATAATCCACTTTCCCATTTTGCTAACATAATTGTTTGTGTGCGTGTGTGTGTGGTTCAGGTGAAGAAGTCGGCTGGTGAGGCCTTGTTGCTGAGGCTGAGGAACCCCTGGGGCTTTGTGGAGTACTCTGGACCCTGGAGTGACAAGTGAGGAAGTGTGTGTGTGTGCGTTTGTGTGCGTGTGTGTTTCCTTTTGTTGCTACACAGTAATCCCGTGCTCATTTTCCTGTGTGTGTGTGTAATTGCAGGAGTAAAGACTGGGATGATGTGGATGCTGCTGAAAAGAAAAGAATTGAGCTGAAAAATAGTGAGGACGGAGAGTTCTGGTAGGTTCTGGCATTACAAAAACACGTAGACACAAACCCACATAGACACAAACCCACATAGACACAAACCCACATAGACACAAACCCACATGGACACAAACCCACATGGACACAAACACACATAGACACAAAAACGCATAGACACAAACCCACATAAACACAAACCCACATGGACACAGACATAAACCCACATGGACACAGACACAAACCCACATGGACACAGACACAAACCCAAACCCACATGGACACAGACACAAACCCACATGGACACAAACACACATAGACACAAAAACGCGTAGACACAAACCCACATAGACACAAACCCACATGGACACAGACACAAACCCACATGGACACAGACACAAACCCACATGGACACAAACCCACATGGACACAGACACAAACCCACATGGACACAAACCCACATGGACACAGACACAAACCCACATGGACACAGACACAAACCCACATGGACACAGACACAAACCCCCATGGACACAAACACACGTAGACGCAAACATCGACCAGTCTCACCTTATGTCTGCTGTACTTTGTTTCTGTTGATGCACACACGTGTAAATACAATGTAATGTACAATAACTGACACCAAAAATGCATAGATGATGTAATGTATTATAGATGACTCCAAATGAAACACTGTGTACCATGTTGGACTATGACTGCTTTTTCGTGTCTCAAAACTCTGTTTGAGTGGTCCACAACGTGGTCTTTTAAAATCAGCATTTTGCATTGTCAACTATTGTATCATTGTGGAATGACACTTTAATAAATGTCTCTAACTCTAACGTGCAATCTAGTTTCACACAATACAACAACAGCACACGAACACATTCCAACAGTGCGCGTCCCTCCCTGTGTGTCAGGATCAGTGCGGAGGACTTCAGCAAGCTGTTTGGCACAGTGGAGCTGTGCAGTGTGGACCCTGACCCCATAGTGGACGAGGACACACCCACCGACCCCGACTCCCCTGCCGCCCCCATCTCTTCCTGGACCCTCAGCTCCCATAAAGGCTCCTGGGTATCGGGCTCCACTGCAGGGGGAAGCTGTACTTACCCTCGTGAGTGTGTGTGTGTGTGTGTGTGTTTCCAAAAGCAGAACGTTAGTAATTTCATCTACTTGTCATTTACTACCATCAATCCCTCCTCTATTGTAGGATCCTTCTGGAAGAATCCCCAGTTCCAGCTTGTCCTTGCCGAGCATGATGACGATCATGCGATGACTCCGGAGGAGAAGAAGGTGGCCGAGAACCAGAAGGAGAAAGCGAAGCAGTGCACCGTGTTGGTGGAACTACTGCAGAAAAACCGGAGGAAGAAGGACAAAGTCAACTTCCTCCACATCGCCTTCCACATCTACAGGGTGAGAGAGGAAGGGAGAGCGAGGGAGAGAACATGCGCTGTCCCCGTGTGTGCTGTGAATCTGAATGTTCTACATGTTCAGTTAGTCTGACGTTTTTCCTGTCTCCGCAGGTTCCTCCAAAGGTGAGTATCATGTTGGGAAGAAATTGGGGAAAAAATGAAATATTTTCATTTGTTAGATAATGTCACTTTTAATCTAACAACCATGTCTGCTGCCCCCCTCTCTCTCCAACCACTACCTCCACCTCTCCCTCTTTTCTATATCTGCCTTCTTCCTCTCTCTCCTCTCCTATCTTCCCCTCTCCTCTCCTCCCCACTCCCCCTCTTGTAGCTTCGGGGCCTGTGTCTGGACCAGAGCTTCTTCTCCTCCCAGCAGCCTGTGGGGAGTTCTGGGAAGTACCAGCCCCTGAGGTATTGTACCTCCCTGCAAATACTGTGTCACATGTTCATGAAAACAGTCTACAAAGTTGTATCTCATCTCTTCTTCTTGTCATTTGTCGCCGTAGGGCTGTGTGGAGGGAGGTGAGGCTGGACCCGGGAAACTATGTGATTCTGGCTTCCACCTACAGTCCCAACCAGCCTGCGGAATTCTTCCTCCGCGTCTATTCCAAGACCGGCAACAATCTGGGGTACAGAAGGGGATGGGTGGGGGCGGGTGACGATGATGCTGCCGATGATGACAGTTCATGACAATCTCATATTGCGTTGAGACTGATGGAGCTCCTCCTTGTATTCCAGGACCAAAGATTTCACCTGCTCCACTGGCTTCATCATGGTGCGTTGGACCTTTCAGAAGCATACTTCTACTGCACTACCGCTCTCCAGTTCAGCAAGCCAACTGTCACTGTGTGTGTGTGTGTGTGTGTGTGTGTGTGTGTGTGTGTGTGTGTGTGTGTGTGTGTGTCCGTGTCCTTCACAGGTAATGTCAATGCCACCAGTCTTGCCAGAGGATCGCAAGAGAGTACAGAAGACCTTTGATGAGATGGCGGGGCCTGTAGGAATTCTCTCATCTCAAAATATAACTCAAACCATAGAAGATAATTATCTCCCTTAGACAGTCTTGACCTCCTGTTCTCTCTCTCCCTGGCAGGACGACAAGCTGAATGCTAAGGAGTTCATGAAGCTGGTTAACTCAGGTTCGGTCCTTCATGAGCTCAGGTTTTCATTTCTAAGGTTAATTTAGTCAAACCGTGTCGCTGAACTCCCTAAACTGCTGTGATGAAGGGTACCACCATTTGTACGTTGGTCCTATTGTGGGGAATATTCTTACAATGCAGTACCAGTAATAGCCAGTAGGTGGGAGCAGAGTAGCAAGGTTTCCTCTATCAGGTAGACAAACTTTTTGGGCTAAAAAGAGATGACTTCTCTAGGCATAACCTCATAGCTAATATAGCATTAAAATCATCTGCCACTTTCACTCCTCCCCTCTCCCCCTCTCTCAGTTTTGGAGAAAGACTACCAGCTGCCACTGGAGACATGCAGACAGCTCATCTTTGGAGAGGAAGTATCCTTTCATTTGGCCAGTTGTCACAACCTTACCCCATACATCTCAATGCCTTTATTCTTCTTGCCAGGGCCGTATCCACAAAGCATCTAAGAGCAGGAGTGCTGATCTAGGATTTGTCCATTTAATCTTATTCATTGTGATCTAAAATGCTAAACTGATCCTAGATCAGCACTCATACTCTGATATGCTTTGTGGATACGGGCCCTGGTACTTTTAAACACCTCTGTCTGTGTCTGAGAGCTATCCCTAACCCACCTGTCAGACTGGGGGGCGTAGCAGTCTGACCCGAGAGCAGACAGAGCCTGTGCTGGCCTCTCTTCGCAGTCTGCAGGTACGACTGTGCTAGAGGGACAAGCCCCAAGGTGTTAAGCAATAAAGCCAGAGGGGTTGTGGTATATTGGCCATTATAAACTGACAATCAACCCTGAATGCTGATTGGCTGAACGCTTTGGTATATCAGACCGTATACCATGGGTATGACAAAACATTAATTTTTACTGCTCTAATTACGTTGGCAACCAGTTTATAAGGGCTGATCTTATGCACAATGTGAAGCGGAGTGCCTGGATACAGCCCTTAGCCGTGGTATATTGGCCTTATACCACAAACCCCAGAGGTGCCTTATTGCTTTTATAAACTGGTTACCAACATAAATAGTATTTTTGCTTCATACCCATGGTATATTGTCTGATATACACACAGCTGAAATGCTGTTTCGGCCAATCAGCATCGAGGACACAAAATACCTGGTTTATAATTAGTAATATTACTTAGCTACAGTTACTCAACCATCTGTCATTGACCTCTCACGCTCTCTCTCTTTCAGTCCATCTTCTTCAAGTTTGATCAGGACTCTTCAGGGACCATGAGCCCCTTTGAGCTTAGTCTGGCCCTCCAGGCTGCAGGTTCGTACTCTACACCATATTTCCATATCTCTCTCTCTCTATATATCTCTCTCTCTCTCTCTATATTATATATATATATATATATATATATATATATATATATATATACATACTCCATTCTTGAATGGATAATAACCCATTTCTCTCTCCTCCCCTCTCGCTCCTGCTAGGGGTGCAGTGTGATGGCCAGGTCATACAGCTGCTGTGGGAGAGGTTTGGCTCTGGGGAGCCGCATCTGCCTTTCCATGGCTTTGTGGCCTGTGTCACCAGGCTGCGCAAGCTATTCGGTATGTCAACACACACGCACGCACACAGCTAGGCGAGTTATGTTTTGTTGTCGGTTATGACGTTCTGCCGTAATATTGTGTGTGTTTGTGCCCCCTCTCCCCAGCCCTGTATAAATCAGAGAGCAACCCAGAGGTCAAAGATGTGGGAATCAATGCCGTGAGTCATCCTTGACTATGAAATCAACCAAAACCCTGGCCCTAACCCGAACTTCATGTCCACATCCGGGTTCAACCATATCCTTACCCTCAACCCTAACTCAATGTCCACATCCCGGTTCAACCCTAACCTCACCCACAACCCTAGCATAATGTCCACATTCCTGTTCAACACTTACCCTAGCCATAACCCTATCTTGACAGTAACCATGACCCTAAACATGAATCATAACCTGACCCTACCCCGTCCTGTGCCAGACCATATCCTCAAGCCTAACTTATACCTTGTCCCTGACCCTAACCTTTATATATGCTATACCTTTACTAATGCCCTCTAACCCTGGTTGCTCCTCTCTTTGCTGTTTTTTTTACAGTGGCTGCTCCGTCTCCTGACCGTGTGAGTGTGCTCTGCAAACGGGGTCTCCGCGTGGGCACTGCAGGGGCATTCTGTCTGACCAGAACCATATGATAACATCATGCTTCTGTCGGCGTCCACACACACACACACACACACACACACACACAATCCCTGAACTTTGTCACCACACTATACACCACTGTCATTCTCTACTGCCATATTGTGCTAATAGTGCTTTACATAAATTTTCATGGATAGTACCTCTGGAGTTAGTGTCACTACTAATGTATTTGATGTGTACACAGGTATTTTCAGTTTTACAGCCAAGTATTTCTTAAAACTCAAATAATGAGGTGGTATTGCCCAACAGCTGAAATAGTGAAAATGTATTTGAAGCTCTGGAAATTAAAATGAAGAACGCAATGAAATGTATCCGAAAATAAATCTTCGCAAACATGAATCTGCTTTGATAATGTAAAATTATTTCTGTGTTTATAAATACAACCCAGCCTCACACACACACGGTGAGTACGGCCTGCCCCGGTGAGGGATTGAAGGTGAGGTCTCAGCTGCGCTGCACTCACCGTCTCTATTCTTATCATACTGACGCCACGTACAGCATCAACACGCACTCGCCGCCTCCTCCACTACGTTCCCTCGCTCCCTCCCTCCCTCCTTTGCTCCATTCCTCCCTCCCTCGCGCTTTCTCTAGTAACTCTGTCTCACACCCTGCCTCCTTCTACCTCTGGTTACCCTCCGTGCTCTGTCACACACAAACATTTATGCTCTTGTCATTTCTCCTGATGCAGCTATAAATGGAAGCTTTGCTTCACATACAGCCTCCTGTTTGTCTTTATGCGACTACACACAGGTTGCCCGGTTGCCCGTGGCAACAGTCCATCCACCTCGGGACAGAAAGGGAGCGTAGTAGACATATGTGTAACGTGACTCTATTTCTCCACCTTTGTCTCTCTGGATTCTGGTTCAGCTGACAGTTCTGTATGAGGTGAGTTAGTGCGACAGCTGTGGTCTAGCCGAGGGTGGAAAAACAGACATCACTGGGCCCAGGAGACATAATACACATGTACCAGGATGGGGCCCTCCTCTCTGTGTCTCTTTTCCGCTAAAAAACAAACACACCACACACACCCTAGGGGCTGTATCAGCTCAACCCAGCAATATATCATTACATGTATTGCCCTGTATTGAGTCATCTGAAATTCAACAGCTGAATTTGAACCAAATTTGAACTGCCTTTTACCCCTACCAAATGTATCCATCTTCTCCTTTCACCCCCCCTTTCCCTATTTTTCTACAATTCCCAAAATGGCCCACTAAGCCCCCCATCACCTGCTCTATGCATCCACCCCCCAACCCACTGGTGAGGTACTGACTGTGATGCTAAAGGCTAGATTAATAGTTCCTGCATGTAGGCCTATAGACAGTGGTGTAAAGTACTTAAGTAAAAATACTTGAAAGTGCTACTTACGCCGTTTTTGGGGGGTATCTGTACTTTACTATTTATATTTGACAACTTTGACTTTTTCTCCACTACATTCCTAAAGAATATACTGTACTTTTTACTGCATACATTTTCCCTGACACACAAAAGTACTCGTTACATTTCGAATGCTTAGCAGGACAGGGAAACGGTCTAATTCACACACATCAAGACAACATCCCTGGTCATCCCTACTACCTGTTATCTGTCAGACTCACTAAACACAAATGCTTCGTTTGTAAATTATTTGTGTCTTGGAGTGTGCCCCTGGCTATCCGTAAATAAAACATGAAAAAATTAAATCGTGCCATCTGTTTTGCTTAATATAAGGAATGTGAAATGATTTGTATTTGATACTTAAGTATATTTTAGCAATTACATTTACTTTTGATACTAAAGTATATTTTAACCCAGAAACGTTTTAGTATTTTACTGGGTGACTTTTTTTACTGAGTATTTTCTATTAAGGTATCTTTACTTCTACTCAAGTATGATCGTTTAGTACTTTTTTTCCACCACTGCCTATAGATGACGAACAGGCTATAGTCATAGAAGGAAATTAAAAATGGCCTAGACATATTCGTAGGCATACTGTATCTCTCCTTTCCAAGTAACATTTGCGGATGATATCACATTTTTCCGCTTTGTTGTCTCTTGGCGTTTGTAGTGCTTCGAAATTGTACTCTAGTTCCGTATCGCCCATCTTGCAGAGACAGATCGCCATCTGGTGACTAAAAATAGCATTCTACTATCGATTGCAGTCGAAAAGGCGCTCACTGCGAAAAGGTGCTCACATCATACACCCCCGCATTAACTGGTTTGATGGAGAGGACCGTTTGAGCTAAATATAGGCAATGTGTGGAAGAAGAATTGTGAAAGAATGTGTTTAAAGGAAGAAGAGGAACGTGTATGTGTGTTTGAAAGAGAGAGCAGGACGTTTTAATAAACAGCAGTTTATAGGCCATCACACATTTCATCGATATGGGATTAACTAACCCTCGAAAAATTATGCAAATCGACGACAAAGAATACAGTAAACTCCTGGCACCATGTCATTACTTCAGCTGACTAACTCCCTGGTGGGTGGGCATGTGTTATGAACTGGGTTTGTTTGTTGCACAATTCTCCAAAACTGAGTTTAGACGAACAAATCGAGATAGGAATGTTGGTTCAATCTGATTATATTTGCTAGGCCTTCTTTTCTAAATTCATCTCAACTGCCACTGAAAACGGAGGCTCAGCAGGTGGCACCTGGGTCCATTGCCAACCCGGTGTCATTTCGGGACCAGAACTATGTGGCTGTCCTAGAAGTCCGGTTCGCTGTTCTGACCCAACCTTCTCCCCGGTACCAGACCTCCATCGGTATGCCCACCGACCCGGACCCCAGCAAAGAGATCAAATGGCTGCGATCCAAGGTAGGCTACCGTCCTATCATGATAGCGAGCCATGTGGTTCCGCTCAAAAGCATACTTCTTTATTGCAATAGTGAGCTTTTTACTCGTGATAGTCATGCTTATTTTACTGATATCTGTAGCCTATGTTATCATTTTGATATTGACATTATGCATCGAGTTTGATGAGGATATGAGTAAGTCTAGGTAGTTCAAGGCAGAGTTTGTAAAGTTGGGTGTTGCTCCTGGACACCTGAGCTGATTCACTGTGAGTGTTGCCAGGTCAGGGTCCATTTTTTTTGCACAATGATGACTCAAAACCGACCCACAAGGCCTGAAAAGTAGGCCAAATGTGTTTTTTTTTTGAAAAGTTTTCACATTTATCCAATAGGTGTCTCCATAATTACATTCTAAATACTTATGGTCAAATAGCTTTACCTTATTCTCTTCATTTCTCCCTTTATTATTGGTCAATCACCCCAAAAGATGTAATTTTAACTATAGAAGTGATGGAAAGTGAATGGTTAAGAGGTATGTTTTTTTCCCAGAAAGCATTCTTCTGAAATGGTGTTTTCACAATGTTAATCATTGTGAAATAGTGTTAATACAAGTCACATTGCTCTAAAATAATTGTATTCCTTCAAACTGGACTATACAAATCTCACAGCCCCATCAGTTTGCTTTTTGGCTTCTTTTATTCCATAATAAATGTAAATTCATGTGTGGTTGCAGCCTGATGTCCCAGCCAAATCAAATCAAATTGTATTTGTAGGCCAAATACAACAGGTGTCGTAGACCTTACAGTGAAATATTTACTTACAAGCCCTTAATCAACAATGCAGTTTTAAGAAAATAAGGGTTAAGAAAGTGTTAAGAAAGTATTCACTAAAATAAACTGAAGTAAAAAAAAAAATAAAAAATTAAGGAGCAACAATAAAATAACAGTAGCAAGGCTACATACAGGAGGTACTGGTACAGAGTCAATGTGCAGAGACACAGCTTAGACGAGGTAATATGTACATGTAGGTAAAGTGACCATGTATGGGTAAACAGAGAATAGCAGCAACATAAAAATGGGGGGGGTGCAAATAGGCCAGGTAGCCATTTAATTAGCTGTTCAGGAGTCTTTTGGCTTGGGGGGATGAAGCTGTTACAAAGCCTTTTGGACCTAGTCTAGGCGCCCCGGTACCACTTGCCGTGCGGTAGCAGAGAGAACAATTTATGACTAGGGTGGCTGGAGTCTTAGGCAGTTTTTTGGGCCTTCCTCTGACATACTGGACTCAGTCATCCATCCTCCTCTGTAGCATGAAAAGAGAGAGAGAGGAGATCCATCAGGAGTCCAGTACATCAAGATAGCGTATTCTACTATTAAATCAGTCGATCACTACTATAATTTGGTGGTCTGTAATGGAGTTAGAGATAAGTACTCACCAAGACAGTAGTGCTGGTTTGGTAGTAGCCCTCCACCTAGAGGATGAGGTAATCCGCATACAAATTGCTGCTGCTGCCATTCCCCATGTTGCTCTACAGAGAGTAGAGCAACGGACAGAGAGATGAGGGATGAGTTAGAGAAACAGGGGTAAACGAGACTTTACGGAAAGATGGCCGAAGGAAGTGTGTGTGTGCAGACCCAAAAATAACACTTACAAAAAGTTGCTTACCTTGCTTTTTTTCTTGTGTTCAGCAAACTCCCTGCCCTTATCCAGAGCACTCTCCTCCTGCTGTGAACTGCCACTCTACTCTGTCTGTTATTTTTTTGTTCCAGGGATCCAAACTATTTACAGTCTGTTACCTCTTTTCTATCATATAAGAACTGCCTGATCACCCTGCTATCATCCAGAAGGCGAGGTCAGTACAGGTGCATCAAAGCTGGGACTGAGAGCGAAAAACAGCTTCTATCTCAAGGCCATTGGACTGTTGAATAGCCATCACTAGCACATTAGAGGCTGCTGCCCAATATACATAGACTTTAAATAACTGGCCACTTTAATAATGGAACACTAGTCACTTTAATAATGTTTACATATTTTGTACTACTCATCTCTTATGTATATACTGTGTTCTATTCTACTGTATCTTAGTCTGTCGCTCTGACATTGCTCGTCCGTTTATCTAAATATTCTTAATTCCATTCCTTTACCTAGATTTGTGTGTATTGGGTATATGTTGTGAAATTGTTAGATATTAGTTGTTAGATATTACTGCACTGTCGGAGCTAGAAACACAAGCATTTCGCTACACCCGCAATAACATCTGCTAAACACATTTTTTTGGGGGGGGGGGGGAATGGGAGCATCTAGATGTGGCTTGACGCTACTGAGCAGAATACTCAGAGAGAGAGACTTGAGTGAGTGCCTCCAGTTGTTTGATGTTTTCCGGAAGTCTCTTCTTGATCTCCATTGTCAGGACTACCATGTAGTCTCTGCACCGGGTTCTCATGTCCTGTACTATTTGTGGGTCTATTCCTCTGCCTTCAGAGAGAGCAAGGCGGAACTGAACCCCGAAGTCCACAGCCTCGAGCGGCAGGCGATGCTTATCTGTCAAGTCGAATTCCATGAGTTTGCTCCTGGTGTGGAATCGTTGAGGCACCATGACTTGCTCCACAAGAGAGCAGTAGAAGGTCATTTGATCAGATAATAGTTTTCCTGGAGTCTAGCCAGAAAAGTTTTTTTGGGACGGGGGGGGTTGCCTGTTCTGCATGTTATTTTGACATTAATATGTACCACATCGCAGATTGCAAACTATGTAAAAAATATTATGCAAAAATATAATTGACTTATTAATAAAGCCGTATGTAAAACTTGGTCTCTTTCTTGCTTTCTTGAGTAAGGCAGCTCCAAAATGCAGGTGTTTCAGCCTAGCTCAGTGCTTTCTGTGGTGGTGGGGCAACTAGCGTATTGTTCTCTAGTTGCGCCGTGATTGGCTCACTGTTCTGTCACTCAGGGGGACTCTACGTCACCTCCATATCTAAGGGTAGAGCTCGAAAATTCAAGCTCCTCGGGTGCTGCCATAGAGTTACATTAGAGGTGCCCATTCAAAAAGGCTCAAGGTCATTGGCCACAGATAAAATTATGTCAAATCACATTATATCTACAGTAGCTAGCTGTCATCATCATTAATCAAGTCGACAATCTACTGGCAAATCCTTTTCAATCCTTGTCATATGAAGATAAATTATAGATAAAACATATCGGTGCTCATCAGCCATTGGACATACACATTACACAACAAGTTGGAAATCGCAAATTCAACAATGAGTGGTTTGGATGGAATCAGTGGCTAACTGCAAGCATCATGAGCCTGCTATTCAGTGGAGTGGGTGTGTGGTCCCAAGTCTGGGTTTAAGGGTCCCTTTTCCAAGCGTAAAAGGATAAACATTCAACATTGGCCATGCAGTCATTCCAGCATTACTTCTGCCGCTCTCAAAACAACTGGAAACTCGGACTTCAGTGAGTTCAAGACAACTGGGAACTCAGGAAAAAAACAAGCTCAGACTGGGAAAATATGTTTTGAATGGTCATCCAACTCGGAATTGTAACTCTGGCCTCTTTCTAGAGCGCCGACCACCTGAAGATCACTGACGTCATCATGATTCGACTTTGATGACAAAGTTTGATGACAAATATTCCTACGAAGGACTGCCACGCCACCTTCCTGTTCAAGTGAGCACAGCACAACAAGGTGAGTCCAAAAATGTCTTCTATGCTGCTGCATAAATATAATATGCCAGGGAGATATGTATACTGTAGCTAAGAAAGTAATACTAAGTGTATGTTGTGTAGTTAGTTAGCTGTTAGTAGCCCAAGTACCTCACCCTAATAATTTGGCCCCTTTTCCCCTCTTAATTTCATCTACTGTTCTGACTTGGTGGTGCAGATGTAATCTGTTTTAGAGAACTGTTATCATCAAATATTGTAAGAGCTTTCATTGTCTGCTTATAGGCCCCCATTATTTATCCTACAGTTCTGACTTGGTGTACAAGGAGAATACTGTAAGAACGGCCCATGTTCTGAATTCTGTTGCTGTACATTTCAAAAGTACTGAACAAATAGTCAATATAACTATGTCCATCCTAGCTCGCTCATTAATGTCTTAATCGAAATTACGGATCGCCTCTTATCCGCTCGTCGCCCCCTTATGCCATATCATTGGAGAACCATGAATGTGTCTGTGACGCCATATAATAAAAAAATGTATGGAAGAGCATTCACTGCTTTGGAGGCACAGAGTTGCAGGGAAGGACACATTTTATGTAGACGATATTCGGATTACGTGCTTGACGTTTTGTCAGGACGAAATCGTTTTTGCCACACACTGTGTTGCATCCACCTGTGGCTCGACCGATGCAGTTGTCAATGGGCAATGTATCATTCATTTGTCATTAAGAAACTTGAACAAGGCATTGGCAATGGTCAGTGAATCTCCAGCTGGAATGTTGCTCGTGATTTGAGAAAGTTTCATGCTGTGTCATCTTATCCCCCCCACACACAGTTGCTTCTCGGTTGCGACATCAGTACTTGCATCAATAATCAACGAGTGAGCCTCATTCCCAAGGTCCTTTATTAGTTCCTCATGCACTGCGGGCCCTGTAACTGCGTTTATGAGCACTGTGCATATTGTTCTGTGGACATTGATTCCTATCTTTGCAATGTCTTCAACAGCACGCAGGTGATCTACAGTTCCTATGCTGGAGTGGCATGCAATATGTGCAGCCGTCTGTAACTCCGATTGTTTAACTGTGTTATTCTCTCGTACAAATGTAGTTCCTGTGTCAAACGATGTCCTTACATTAGAAAATAGAGCAGCATTTCTCTTGTGTTTCTCCATATGTTCATTCTTACTATAAGGACTATCAAGAAGAAACGTATAGCAAACCAAAATACCATCCAAACCCAAACTGAGTGAGTAATGTTCAGTCTAAAGCTACTTCTGAAGCCCAAAAGTTACAATAACTAAGTCATTTTGTTATGTAAAGCTAAGTTAAAAAAAAAAAAAGTCTACTAAGCTACCAAGCTGCTAGGACAGAAGAGACCCGGCTGCAACTTCAATTAGCACTGAAGTGTGAAGTGAGATGTGTGAACTCTTGAGCCCACAATGGCAGCAGCGTTTCATAGCCTCCCCCACCCAAATGCAGAGGCCTTTGAAGCTCCCTGCTCCATGGCTTCCCCCTGTGCAGAGGTCACCTTGAATATAAAAAAAATAACACTGCACACAATAAGTACAAAAAGAAGCCCCTTAATAAATCTGGATCTGACCATTTTTTTTCAATTTTCACCTGAAATGACATACCCAAATCTAACTGCCTGTAGCTCAGTCCCTGAAGCAAGGATATGCATATTCTTGGAACCCATTTGAAAATAAACACTTTGAAGTGTGTTAAAATGTTAAATGAATATAGAATATAACACATTAGTCTCTTTTTTGTACCATCATCTTTGAAATGCAAGAGAAAGGCCATAATGAATCATTCTAGACGAGACGCAATTTAGACTTTGGCCAATAGATGGCAGCACTGTGTGTGCAAAAGTTTTAGAGTGATCCAGTGAACTATTGCATATCTATTCAAAATGTTGTATCAAGACTGCCCAAATGTGCCTAATTGATTTATTCATACATTTTTAAGTTCATAATTCTGCACTCTCCTCAAACAATATCATGGGATTCTTTCACTGTAATTGCTACTGGAAATTGGACAGTGCAGTTAGATTAACAAGAATTTAAGCTTTCTGCCCATAACAGACATGTCTATGTCCTGGGATTTTTATTTCTTGCAACCTCATGCTAATCACAGTCTACGTTAGCTTAACCGTCCCGAGGACGGGACACCGATCCTGTAGAGGTTTTTAAGTACAATCCAGAGACACTATTTACTGACTGCTACGAAGAGGGAAATGTACGCAACTTAATTTTCCACACAGACCATCCCCTGACATGGCTCAGTGCTATGAGAGCACGCTACCCCTATGTCAAGAAAGAGGTTATAGACATTGAGGAAATTGAAACAACCTCTGTCAACATGTACAAATCTGGGACGGTAATGGTGCAGGGCTTCCTTATGCAGTTTCAGCGGGACTTTTACAGAATTAATTAGAGAGCACAGCAGGAAAAGCTCTCTCTTGGTGACGACTCACCCATACTAAGTGAGTCTGATCACACCTCATCCTCAAACGAGGAGCCCCAAGAGGAGAGTCCAGCTAACAGCACTGAAGGAGGAGAGAGAGGAACACACAGCCCAGCTAACAGCACTAAAGGAGGAGAGAGAGGAACACACAGCCCAGCTAACAGCAGTGAAGGAGGAGAGAGAGGAACACACAGCCCAGCTAACAGCACTGAAGGAGGAGAGAGAGGAACACACAGCCCAGCTAACAGCACTGAAGGAGGAGAGAGAGGTACTCACAGCCCAGCTAACTGTACTGAAGGAGGAGAGGAACACAGTCCAGCTAGCTGCACTGAAGGAGGAGAGGAACACACACCCCAGCTAACTGCACTGAAGGAGGAGAGGAACACAGCCCAGCTAGCTGCACTGAAGGAGGAGAGGTACACAGCCTAGCTAGCTGCACTGAAGGAGGTGAGGAACAAAGCCCAGCTAGCTGCACTGAAGGAGGAGAGGAACACAGCCCAGCTAGCTGCACTGAAGGAGGAGAGGAACACACACCCCAGCTAACTGCACTGAAGGAGGAGGGGAACACACCCCAGCTAACAGCACTGAAGGAGGAGAGGAACACACAGCCCAGCTAACTGCACTGAAGGAGGAGAGGAACACACACACCCCAGCTAACTGCACTGAAGGAGGAGAGGAACACACACCCCAGCTAACTGCACTGAAGGAGGTGAGGAACACAGCCCAGCTAGCTGCACTGAAGGAGGAGAGGAACACAGCCCAGCTAACTGCACTGAAGGAGGAGAGGGACACAACCCAGCTAGCTGCACTGAAGGATGAGAGGAACACACAACCCAGCTAACTGCACTGAAGGAGGAGAGGAACACACCCCAGCTAACTGCACTGAAGGGGGAGAGGAACACAGCCCAGCTAGCTGCACTGAAGGAGGAGAGAGAGGAACACAGCCCAGCTAACTGCACTGAAGGAGGAGAGGAACACAGCCCAGCTAACAGCACTGAAGGAGGAGAGAGAGGAACACACAGCCCAGCTAACTGCACTGAAGGAGGAGAGAGAGGAACACACACCCCAGCTAACTGCACTGAAGGAGGAGAGAGAGGAACACACACCCCAGCTAACTGCACTGAAGGATGAGAGGAACACAGCCCAGCTAACTGCACTGAAGGAGGAGAGGAACACCCCAGCTAACTGCACTGAAGGAGGAGAGGAACACAGCCCAGCTAACTGCACTGAAGGAGGAGAGGAACACACCCCAGTTAACTGCACTGAAGGAGGAGAGGAACACACCCCAGTTAACTGCACTGATGGAGGAGAGAGAGGAACACACAGCCCAGCTAACTGCACTGAAGGAGGAGAGGAACACACAGCCCAGTTAACTGCACTGAAGGAGGAGAGGAACACACAGCCCAGTTAACTGCACTGAAGGAGGAGAGGAACACACCCCAGCTAACTGCACTGAAGGAGGAGAGAGAGGAACACACAGCCCAGCTAACTGCACTGAAGGAGGTGAGGAACACAGCCCAGCTAACTGCACTGAAGGAGGAGAGGAACACACCCCAGCTAACTGCACTGAAGGAGGAGAGGAACACACCCCAGCTAACTGCACTGAAGGAGGAGAGGAACACACCCCAGCTAACTGCACTGAAGGAGGAGAGGAACACACACCCCAGCTAACTGCACTGATGGAGGTGAGAAAGCTGAGGTGTGACAGAGAGCAGGACACTACCTCAGAGAAGCCAGCAGAACAGCCGACCTCAGACCTGGACCACAACCTCAATACCAAAATGGGACAGACAACACAGGACCCACCAACCCAACAGACCCCAACCCCTCCTAACAGCCCCCCTGTCAGCTTCCCCGATAGCCCTCCTGACAACTCCCACACATCCACCTAGGACACACAAACCCAGAGATTGTGCTCCTCATGGACTCAAATGAGAAATACATTCAAGAGAATACACTTTAACCCAAACACAAAGTGGCTAAACTGGCGCACAAACACTAGGTATGCCCTCGAGCTGTTGTCAAGAGACAGACTAGGGTCCCCCAGCCACATCCTAATTCCCCCGGCACAAACGACCTGAGGTCCCAGCAGGAAAGGGTGGCCACAGCACTCAATGGAGCGATTGAAAAGGCTTCTTCCACTTTCCCCAACGCACAAGTGGTCATCTCCACCCTGCTACCTTTAAAAAAAGTATTTCACCCTGCCACCATACAGCAGGTGAATGCAAGCATTTCCCAGGACTGTGCCTCAAAACCTAATGTCTACCTGGCCCACCACTCCACCCTGGACTTGAACAGCCTTTACGACCAGGTCCACCTCTACAAGGCAGCAATCCCAACTTTTGCCAGGACTCTGAAGGATGTCACCCTCAACCGCAGCCCCAGCACCTCACACAGGAACAACAGAGCAATGGACACCAGCCCCCTCCCGAAGGACCTGCACTGTGAAAACCCACACCAAGAGGACCTACACCCAGACCACAGCATCACCAGCCACCTCCCCATTCCAACCAGCCGAAAAACTAGACACTATGGAACACAAAGCTTTTACTCTCTCATCCTGGAATATACAAGGTCTGAGGTCATCTGCCTTTGGCCTAAAGAGCAGGAACCCAGACTTCATCAAAGAAATTGGAAATACAGACATTGTCATCCTACAAGAAACATGGTATAGAGGAGACGGATGCACTGTTTGCCCTATAGGTTACAGAGAGCTGGTAGTCCCATCCACCAAACTACCAGGTTTGAAACAGGGAAGAGACTCTGGGTATGCTAAAAACAGACCTAGCCAACTCTATTAAATTATTCAAAACAGGGAAATTTTTACGTCTGGCTAAAAATGTATAAGGAAATTATCTCAACAGTGAAAAATGTCCTCATGTGTGCTACCTATATCCTCCCAATAGAATCCCCATACTTTAACAACGACAGCTTCTCCATCCTAGAGGGGGAGATCAACCATTTCCAGGCTCAGGGACATGTACAGTCGTGGCCAAAAGTTTTGAGAATGACACAAATATGAATTTTCACATTTGCATATGCTCCAGAATGTTATGAAGGGTGATCAGATGAATTGCAATGAATGACAAAGTACATTTTTGCCATGCAAATGAACAGAATCCCAAAATAACATTTCCACTGCATTTCAGCCCTGCCACAAAAGGATCAGCTGACATCATGTCTGTGATTCTCTCGTTAACACAGGTGTGAGTGTTGACGAGGACAAGGTTGGAGATCACTCTATCATGCTAATGGAGTTTGAATAACAGACTGGAAGCTTCAAAAGGAGGGTGGTGCTTGGAATCATTGTTCTTCCTCTGTCAACCATGGTTACCTGCAAGGAAACACGTGCCGTCATCATTGCTTCGCACAAAAAGGGCTTCACAGGCAAGGATATTTCTGCCAGTAAGATTGCACCTAAATCAACCATTTATCGGATCATCAAGAACTTCAAGGAGAGCGGTTCAATTATTGTGAAGAAGGCTCCAGGGCACCCAAGAAAGTCCAGCAAGCACCAGGACCGTCTCCTAAAGTTGATTCAGATGCGGGATCGGGGCACCACCAGTACAGAGCTTGCTCAGGAATGGCAGCAGGCAGGTGTGAGTGCATCTGCACGTACAGTGAGGCGAAGACGTTTGGTTGGATGGCCTGGTGTCAGGCCAGCTTGTTCGGAGAAGACAAGGTGAGCGCTACCATCAGTCCTGCGTCATGCCAACAGTAAAGCATCCTGAGACCATTCATGTGTGGGGTTGCTTCTCAGCCAAGGGAGTGGGCTCACTCACAATGTTGCCCTTAAAACACAGCCATGAATAAAGTATGGTACCAACACACCTACCTGGAGTTGACAGCATTCCCTCCCAAATATGCCCCCCTAGACACAACTATGACAAAACAACCAACAAAAACAGGTCACAACTCCTGCCGCTCTGTCGCATGCTGGGTCTGTACATAGTCAATGGTAGGCTTCGAGGGGACTCTTACAGTAGGTACACCTACAGCTCATCCCTTGGCAGTAGTAATGTATCACTGACCTCAACCCAGAGTCTCTCAGAGTGATCAGCCCACTGACGGCAAAATCACTGTCTACTTGAACAGAGCAATACTCAATCATGAGGCATCAAAGCCAAAGGAACTACATAATATTAAATGCTATAGATGGAAGGAAATGAGTGTAGAAACCTACCAAAAAACAATTAGGCAACAAAAAATGCAATCCCTTTTAGACAACTTCCTGGACAGAACGTTTCACTGTAATAGTGAAGGTGTAATCTTGGCAGTAGAAAACCTAAACAATATATTAGACCTCAGCTTCCCTATCAAGTCTAAATATTTCAAGCAGACAACCTAAGACAATTAACAACAATGACAAATGGTTTGATGAAGCATGTGAAAAAGATTTTTTTTTTGAGAAACGTATCCAACCAAAAACATAGAGACCCAGAAATTCTGAGCGCGAACCACTGCTTTTAATCAGGGCAAGGTGATCGGAAACATGACCGAATACAAACAGTGTAACTATTCCCTCCGCAAGGCAATCAAACAAGCTAAGCGTCAGTATAGAGACAAAGTAGAATCTCAATTCAACGGCTCAGACACAAGGTATGTGGCAGGGTCTACAGTCAATCACGGATTACAAAAAGAAAACCAGCCCCGTCACGGACCAGGATGTCTTGCTCCCAGGCAGACTAAATAACTTTTTTGCCCGCTTTGAGGACAATACAGTGCCACTGACACGGCCCGCAACCAAAACATGCAGACTCTCCTTCACTGCAGCCGACGAGAGGAAAACATTTAAACGTGTCAACCCTCGCAAGGCTGCAGGCCCAGACGGCATCCCCAGCCGCGCCCTCAGAGCATGCGCAGACCTGCTGGCTGGTGTGTTTACGGACATATTCAATCAATCCCTATCCCAGTCTGTTGTACCCACATGCTTCAAGAGGGCCACCATTGTCCCTGTTCCCAAGAAAGCTAAGGTAACTGAGCTAAACGACTACCGCCCCGTAGCACTCACTTCCGTCATCATGAAGAGCTTTGAGAGACTAGTCAAGGACCATATCACCTCCACCCTACCTGAGTACTGGACTTCCTGACGGGCCGCCCCCAGGTGGTGAGGGTAGGCAACAACATCTCCACCCCGCTGATCCTCAACACTGGGGCCCCACAAGGGTGAGTTCTGAGCCCTCTCCTGTACTCCCTGTTCACCCACGACTGCGTGGCCACGCATGCCTCCAACTCAATCATCAAGTTTGCGGACGACACAACAGTGGTAGGCTTGATTACCAACAACGACGAGACGGCCTACAGGGAGGAGGTGAGGGCCCTCGGAGTGTGGTGTCAGGAAAATAACCTCACACTCAACGTCAACAAAACTAAGGAGATGATTGTGGACTTCAGGAAACAGCAGAGGGAACACCCCCCTATCCACAACGATGGAACAGTAGTGGAGAGGGTAGTAAGTTTTAAGTTCCTCGGCGTACACATCACAGACAAACTGAATTAGTCCACCCACACAGACAGCATCGTGAAGAAGAAGCAGCAGCGCCTCTTCAACCTCAGGAGGCTGAAGAAATTGGGCTTGTCACCAAAAGCACTCACAAACTTCTACAGATGCACAATCGAGAGCCTGGTACGGTAACTGCTCCGCCCACAACCGTAAGGCTCTCCAGAGGGTAGTGAGGTCTGCACAACGCATCACCGGGAGCAAACTACCTGCCCTCCAGGACACCTACACCACCCGATGTCACAGGAAGGCCATAAAGATCATCAAGGACAACAACCTCCCGAGCCACTGCCTGTTCACCCCGCTATCATCCAGAAGGCGAGGTCAGTACAGGTGCATCAAAGCTGGGACCGAGAGACTGAAAAACAGCTTCTATCTCAAGGCCATCAAACTGTTAAACAGCCACCACTAACATTGAGTGGCTGCTGCCAACACACTGACTCAACTCCAGCCACTTTAATAATGGGAATTGATGGGAAATGATGTAAAATATATCACTAGCCATTTTAAACAATGCTACCTAATATAATGTTTACATACCCTACATTATTCATCTCATATGTATACGTATATACTGTACTCTATATCATCTACTGCATCTTTATGTAATACATGTATCACTAGCCACTTTAACTATGCCACTTTGTTTACATACTCATCTCATATGTATATACTGCACTCAATACCATCTACTGTATCTTGCCTATGCCGCTCTGTACCATCACTCATTCATATATCTTTATGTACATATTCTTTATCCCCTTACACTTGTGTCTATAAGGTAGTAGTTTTGGAATTGTTAGCTAGATTACTTGTTGGTTATTACTGCATTGTCGGAACTAGAAGCACAAGCATTTCGCTACACTCGCATTAACATCTGCTAACCATGTGTATGTGACAAATAAAATTTGATTTGATTTTGACTATGGTGAATAACTAAAACAATACAGAAATACACAAAATAATACCTGACCACTGTGACTAACCCAAAATTAAAGAAAGTTTTGACTATGTACAGACCCAGTGAGCATAGCCTTGCTATTGAGAGGCCGCTGTAGGCAGACCGGCTATGTGCACACTGCCCACAAAATGAGGTGGAAAACTGAGCTGCACTTCCTAACTTCCTGCCAAATGTATGACAATATTAGAGACACATGTTTCCCTCAGATTATACAGATCCACAAAGAATTTGAAAACAAATCCAATTTTGATAAACTCCCATATCTACTGGGTGAAATACCACAGTGTGCCATCACAGCAGCAAGATTTGTGACCAGTTGCCACAAGAAAAGGGCAACCAGTGAAGAACAAACACATTGTAACTACAACCCATATTTATGTTGATTTATTTTCCCCTTTGTACTTTAACTAATTTGCACATCCTTACAACACTGTATTTTGGAACTTTTCTGAGTTTAATGGTTACTGGTCTTATTTTTCCCCCGCTTTGGTTTATCATCTAGTTAAATTGTTTCGGCGATGTAAACATGTTTCCCATGCCAATAAACCCCTTTGAATTGAAAAATTAGAAGCACATTGGTCAATCCTCTCTTCCTCGCTCTGAAACTGTTGGATGATTCATTCTCAGTTTCTCTCCCTTGCTGCGTTGGCTGTAATGATTGGTAGGACTGGGGGCGGTCAGAATACAAAGAACAATTTGGTAGGGAGAAGTATGCAGCTAGCTAGTGCTGTTTTGTCGTTGAACCACACCTCACTTGTGTGCGCGTACTGCTCTCCTCTCGCTGATGTGACTCGGCTGCCAGCTGCAGCAGAAGCGCTCTCTCAGTCTCAACAGTACTACACACAAACACAGCCCGCTCCTCCCTTCCAATGACTGTATATGAAGCTCCCGCCCCGCCACCACTCACTCAGCAACAGCAGCCTGCCTCATTGCCTGAAAGTCAGCAACAGCAGGTCACAGTGAAATGAATAGATCATACAACATATATATAAATTCCATGTCAGCCGCGGTGCAATTTAGAAGACGCCCAAAACCCTGCGACCAATGCACTTTCACCCGCAACGTTATTTTCAAAGTATCCCAATAGCATGAAAACCGTGAACATGGCAACCCTGCTTTCTGTCAGGTGTGCTCTAGTTTTGAGGAAGATATATTGATATGCTGGAGCATGTTCAGAGAGAAGAGAGAGAACGGACAGAATGGAGCATGTTCAGAGAAAAGAAAGACAGACCAGACTCTGAGTCTGAGACAAACAGCTGGACAGGATATCTCTAAAAGCAGAACAGAGATGGAATTATGAAATAACAACCGAAGAAGCCATGAAACTTGTGATGCGGTTTAAATCGTTAACATTCCCTTGTCATGGTCAGCTGTAAATTCCCCCCCGCAAATGCTAATAACCTATCGGCTACCGCCCTACTTTATGTGATAAAGTGAAAATCTGAGGCCTGCACCCGACCCTGACCCGCAAATATAGAAAATGCACATACAGTCAGAGATGCCCGAACGATTTTTGAACAGGGAGCGCAGGATTTATTTTTAAGCCTAATTTACATAGGCCTATCCCACTGGTCAAAAAATGGTTGATTCAACATTGCTTCCACGTCATTTCAAGCAAACAATAAATAATGTGATGATGTTGGACATTTCCTATTTTGTCCTCCCAGCTTTTAGCTTTTAACCTAAATCCAATGACATGCTGGCATTTCTTTTACATTTCACCTTGAATTCACCGTTAGTTGACATTTCAATGAAATGTAAATCAAAACTAGACTTTTAACTGACATCTGTGCCCAGTGGAATGTTTCTGCTTATAATTTCTGACATTTTGGTAGGCTATTTGTTAGTCAACTTAATTAGTCTATAATTCGATATATGCAGCTTCTCTTCTATTCTCTCCCTTGCTCACCAGAAAATATGTCATACATTGATAGAATGAATGCTTCAATCTAGTGATATTCTTAATCTCTGTCTCTCTTGTGCAGGGAAGATGTTTAGGGACCATGAAGAAAATGCAATTACAAAAAAAAAAAAAAGGTTTCCGTGCTAAATTTCCAAATTACATCAGTATAACTGTTATTAAGGGAATGAAAAGTTCTGAAAATGACCCAACATGTTTCTGATAAGATTTCCGTTTAGCTTGGATGCATATTTTATGTGGTTGAAGTACAGTACTATCAGCTTTTACGACGCTGATAAAGATAGCACCTTTACAGACAGTCCCTAACGCTCATCCATTCTCTCAAGATGCTGAAAGGAATAAATAATATTTCTCCACCCCTGTTCCTGAGTGAAAATGTACATTTGGTGTACCCTTTTACTGCAAGAAATGCTTAATTCTGCAGGAGTAAATATTATAAAAGGCTATGTGAGAGTTTCCCACTGGGCAAAAACTGGTTTAATCAATCAGTATTGATTCCATGTCATTTAAACCTAAAAATTCAATGTGCTGACATTTAATCAATGTGAAAAACTGGTTGGATTTGCAAAAAGTCATAAATGAAAGAGAATTTTAAGTTTTAACCTAACTCCAATGACAGGGTAACATTTTTGGTTGATTTCACGTTGAATTCACGTCGGTTGACAATCTGTGGATTCTAAACGATTAGATAGATTCAAATGGTATATTAAACATCACAGGGAGTTTTAATGCATCGTTTTCCATTTATTCAAACCACCCGCCTCCTACCCGCCCTTCATCTACACAATATTTCATGCCCCTAAACCCGCCTGCCCCGCGGATATAACCGTCGGGACTGCATGTTATAAGTCAACCCGCGCATCACTACGGTGTGTTTGTGTGTGCGTGCGTTTTAAACATCGTAGGATGGGGGTATCATTTCAGTGACAGGTAGATACTTACCTCCAACTCACAGTGTTCCTGTGTAACCAGATTGACCTCACCTCTCCAAACCTATTCTCCTGGGAATGGGCATGAGAGATCCTGGTTCTCTTCTCTGTATGGTTCAGTCTCTCAGTGACTTTGGAGGATCTCTATCAAATCTCTATCACCCCTCCAGACCGCCCCAGGGCCTCCGCTCCAAACACATGCCCCAACAGCAGGGGGGGAATCGGGCTGACTTCCTGTCCTTTTACTGCCTTCTTTACTGTCCCAACCTCCTCAGAGTATCAGTGGGTCTAAAAATGGACCCTGTGGTCACACCTCTTTCTCCCACGAAAAACAATGTTACTTGTTTTAGTCACCGCTTTTCGTGCGACGTCCAGCCTGTTTTTTTATTGAGGTGAAATAGGGAGAATTGTTGCATTGTTGCTCTCTTTGTTATTGCTTGAATATTTGTCCTCGAGGTTTGTGTGATGGATATGGTGGCAATGTGGCATCCTGTGTGTCTGTGTGTGTGTGTGTGCATATGTGCGTCAAACATCGGAACCCCTTTCGTTCCTCTACATGGACACACAGAGCAGCTGTTTACTGTTAGAGAGGAATGTGCCTGTGTGTGTACAAGCATGTTTCGTGTGCATGTGTGTGTGTTTGTTAGAGAGTGCGTGCGTGCGTGCGAGCATGTGGGAAATCTGCGGTGGCAGAAGTTCCTCAAGCCTCCGGAAATGATTTGAAATCAAAAGTATGGGAGAGTGGGGTAAGTTGAGCCATTTTCAGCATCACCGTGTCAAGGGAAATATAGTATTCTTTGTAACAAAGATATCTACATATGATTTACGATGTTGTGTATCCCTGGAAATAATCAATATTCATGTAAATGTAACTGTTTAAAAACATAGCTTGTCCAAAAAAGTGGTCTCTTGACATGACTTATTCCGGGCATGGGGTAAGTTGAGCCACCTTGGGGTAAGTGGGTGTTGGTGTCCTGTGACGGGGGTGATGGTGCTGGTAGATCAAAGTTGAATTAATAAAATAAAATAAAATGCTGTTGGTCGCGTACACAGTTGCAGGTGTTATAGCGGGTGCAAAGAAATGTGTTACTAGCTCGAGGCATGGCTATAAAAATGTCAAACAAGTATGCAAATAATAATAAAAAATGACAAAACAAGAAATCACGAATATACGGACAAATCCCTTTAATCCAAAAGCAATCTATGCATTTATACACAAAAAACATATACTTAGAATGATATGTACAGGTTAAAATATGTAAACTGTCAAGAAGCCAGCATATACATACAGGCGGTATAAACAGTGTAGCAAAAATGCTATGTACAGTAGTAGATTTTAGAATGAGCTATGTGGAAAATACAGTATATAAATACACAGTGTGAAAAACAGTATAAAGGAAATGGTCCAGTGTTTGATGTCGCATTGAAAAACCCT
This sequence comes from Oncorhynchus mykiss, assembly GCF_057628025.1. Taxonomy (NCBI): domain Eukaryota; kingdom Metazoa; phylum Chordata; class Actinopteri; order Salmoniformes; family Salmonidae; genus Oncorhynchus; species Oncorhynchus mykiss. Next base: position 3,787,009 of record NC_143045.1, read on the forward strand.
CCGTAGAAGTGTATTCGGAAAGTATTTAGACCCCTTGACTTATTCCACAATTTGTTACGTTACAGCCTTATTCTTAAATCTATTAATTAAAACTTTTCCCTCATGAATGTCACGCCCTGACCGTAGATTGCTTTGTATGTTTCTATTTTTAGTTTGTTCAGAGTGTGATGTGGGTGGGTATTCTATGTTTTGTTCTATGTTTGTATTGCTATGTGTTTGGCCTGGTATGGTTCCCAATCAGAGGCAGCTGTCAATCGTTGTCTCTGATTGAGAACCATACTTAGGCTGCCTGGTTTCGCCCTTGAGTTGTGGGTAGTTGTTTTCTGTTGTGTGTCTGCACCAGCCAGAACTGTTTTGGTCATTCTCGTTGTTATTTCTGTGTTCATTAAATAAATATGGACACATACGACGCTGCACCTTGGTCCTCTCCTTCCAACAGCCGTTACAATGAATCTACACACAATACTCCATAATGACAAAGTGAAAACAGGTTTTTAGAAATGTTTGCAAATGTATAAAAAAATTTGAACAGAAATATCTTATTTACGTAAGTATTCAGTCAGGTGCATCCCCTTTCCATTGATCATCCTTGAGGTGTTCCTATAACTTGATTGGAGTCCAACTGTGGTTAATTCTATTAATTGGACATGATTTGGAAAGGCACACACCTGTCTACATAAGGTCCCACAGTTGACAGTGCATGTCAGAGCAAAAACCAAGCCATGAGGTCAAAGGAATAGAGCTCCGACACAGGATTGTGTCCAGGCACAGATTTGGGGAAGGGTACCCAAAAAGTTCTGCAGTATTGAAGGTCCCTCAGAACACAGTGGCCTCCATCATTCTTAATAAATGGAAGAAGTTTGGAACCACCAAGACTCTTCCTAGAGCTGGCCAAACTGAGCAATCGGGGGAAAGGGCCTTGGTCAGGGAGGTGACCAAGAACCCAATGGTGAATCTCACTCTAACAGAGCTCTAGAGTTCCTCTGTGGAGATGGGAGAACCTTCCAGAAGGACAACCATCTCTACAGCACTCCACCAATCAGGCCTTTATAGTAGAGTGGCCAGACGGAGCCACTTCTCAGGTAAAGGTACATGACAGCCCAAAAGACACCTAAAGGACTCTCAGACCATGAGAAACAAGATTCTCTGGTCTGACTAAACCAAGATTGAACTCTTTGGCCTGAATGCCAAGCGTCATGTCTGGAGGAAACCTGGCACCATCCCTACGGTGAAGCATGTTGGTGGCAGCATCATGCTGTGGGGATGTTGTTCAGCAGCAGGGACTGGGAGACTAGTCAGGAATTTACAGAGAGATCCTTGATAAAAACCTGCTCCATACAGCTCAGGACCTGACTGGGGCGAAGGTTCCCCTTCCAACAGGGCAACGACCCTTATGGGGTATCGTGTGTAGACTGATGAGGGAAAAAAACAATTTAATACATTTGGTGGAAAAAGTCAAGGGGTTCTGAATACTTTCCGAAGGCACTATGTGAGTACGTAGTCTGCATGTGTATGAAGTGTGTGTGCGTGAGTCTATCTTTGTCTCTTACTTACTACAGGAGTACTATTTTCTACTCTCTCTTACTACTGGAGATGGCGTGATGGCTGTTCAACAGCCTGATGGCCTATCTTTCGATCCCTGCTTGGATGCACCTGTACTGTCTCTGTCTGCTAGATGATAGCAGTGTGAACAGACCATGACTCGTGTGGCTGACGTCCTTGATGATCTTTTTGGCCTTTCTTTGACAGCAAGTGCTGTAAGCGTCCTGGAGGGCAGGCAGCCTTTCTGGTGATGTGTTGGGCTGACCACACCCCCCTCTGGTTATTTTCCGGGCACCACTCAGTCATGGGTAGAAAGGGAGTACAGGAGCGGGCTGAGCACACAACATTGGTGGGCCCCCATGTTGAGGATCAGTGTGGAGCAGGTGTTCTTGCCTACCCTCACCAACTGGGGTTGGGCCATCAGGAAGTCTAGGACCCAGTTGCACAGGGAGTGGTTCAGACCCTGGGCCCTGAGCTTAGTGGCAAACTATGGTGCTGAAAGCAGAGGTGTATTCGATGAAAGGTAATCTCTTTTCCAGGTGGGATAGGGCGATGTGCAGTGCAATGGCGATTGCGTCGTCCGTGGATCTGTTGGGGCGGTATGCAAATTGTAGTGGGTCTAGGGTGTCAGGCAAGGTGGAGGTGATGTGGTCCTTGACCAGCCTCTCAAAAGACTTTATGATGACAGAAGTGAGTGCTACGGGGTGATAGTCATTTAGTTCAGTTATCTTAGCTTGCTTGGCTACAGGAACAATGGTGAACATCTTGAAGCAAGTGGGGACAACAGACTGGGATAGGGAGAGGTTGAATGTCCGCAAACACCAGCTGGTTTGCGCATGCACTGAGGACGTGGCTTGGTATGCTCTCTGGGTTGGCAGCGTTGCGAGGCTTAACATGCTTGAAAGTCCTACTCATGATGATAGTGCATTTTTATTGTTACAGAGCAGACATCTTGAGTTCATATGCATGACACATTGCAAAAATACTATGCATATTATGCATAAAACTGACCAAATGTAATCAGAATTTGTATGGGGTATGGTCGCCATTGGCTCATCTTACCCCAAGGCAAACATGTTCACTATGTTAGCCCACACAGCTACAAGGTTTCACTTTCATGACAGGTTTAAGACCTCACATTGTAGTTTATAGAGACCGCAACAGATGTATAAAAAAATCTTAAAACAATCTACTTTGGTTTAGAAACAAGCACCTTGACACCTATAACACAATTAATTATTTTGACATTTTGGACTTGACTTGCTTGCCACTTTTTCCATTTGGTTTCTTCCTTCAGATTAAATGAAAGGATGACCTCCTAAATATTTGTTCACGTTATAATTTTGGGATATGGTTCCCTAGAAACAAGGGGTGACTCAACTAACCATTCGGCTCAACTTACTCCATTCTCCCCTAAATGTCTAATTAATCCAAACAAGTCCATGTGTTGCAAAACCAATATCTAGTCCACTGATTTTGCTGCCCTCGTTATGTCTAGGGGTCTTAGGCCTAGATACATGGTCTGTAACTTCATTTGAGATGTGCATAATGTGGGAGGTAAGCTTATGCGATCAGGTGTTGAATGCATGTACCCAGGAGACAGCAACCTTACCTTAGGTCCATGGCCAGCACCTTGACCTCTTGGTCAGCCAGTCCAAGTGGATTATTATTTGAAGAGTTTATATCCGCCAATTTTTCCGCATTTGTGATTTCTAAACAGAAATGATGGCTTATGGTACCTTTATGTATGTGTAAAATATGACTGTTCTCAGATTTTTTTATTCATAGATTTGAGATGTTTTAGTAAAACGCAAATCCATTGTTTAGCTGGAATGGAATGGAATGTACGTATCCTGTACATTTGACTGTGATATGAGGTAGTCTCACCTAGCTATCTTAAGATGAATGCACCTACTGTAAATCACTCTGGATAAGAGCATCTGCTAAGTGACTAAAATGTCAAATGCAAATGTTTTACATACAGATCTCATATTACTGTACTGTATTATTTAAAAAAAATGTTTAAATATAGATGTCACAAATGTATCATTTGTACAGTTCTTTATTTCAAAAGTAATTATTTGTTACATTGACCTGTGTGAAACCTAGCAGTACTACTTATTTCTCTGAGAGAAATATAGCATTTAGCAAATACAACATGATTATTTGTCTCTCTGAAATGAAACCATCAAGTGATAGACATGTATTTGTTTAAAATCTGTCATTGAAAAACCCAATGCAATGATTAGATGGTGAAAAAACACGTCTCTTCATAATTTGTTTTGACAATAAAAGCTAATTGGCCAACGTTTCTGAAAATGGATATACAGTATAGTGTTTTGGATTGAAACTCTTAATTTGTTCAGATGGGTGATGAAAATAAACATACAAAAAGGAAAACTACAAACAGGTATGGCCAAACGAAAGTCTCAAAACCAAACGAAAGGTCTCATGGCCACCAAACAAACCAGCAGCCTCACGCCTCTGCCAGCTGACGATCACCTTAATTGCCTGCACTGGATGTCCTTATCATGGCTACCTGGCAGAGCATTGCTCTTGACCCGGTTGGTGCTGCCACCTGGGGATGGAGTTTGGAAGTGTAACCTGGTAGTGTGTTGCCTAACTGTGAGTTAACACTAACCTAAACCCCATATCATAACAACTGTATGTGCTAATATGCGTCTACTGGTATATTGAGGCCATCTTTAAATGCACGTTATTTTCTCAAGCTCTTTAGGGACCACGGTGAGGAGTCCAAAAACCACATTTGGAGTAAATCCGGCCTTTAGTCCATGGAAGAAGATGTTTTAGGATTATTTTAAGCATTAGCGTTACATAGTAAAAAAAAAGTGAATTGTTAATAGTTTACTTATACACTGTGTGAACAAAACATTAAGAACACCTGGGCAGCACTTAAAATACACCCTATCCCCTCAAATTAAGTGGACACTTCTGATGACGTATCATGACGTCTGACAGGTATACACTTGCAGGGCAAGGGGCGAGGGAGGAAGGAATTATTTTTTTAAATGGACTAAATGGAATTTCTAACCTTTTTTACATTCGTTTTTACTTACACTTGTATGTTGACTTATCCATATTGACGTTGAGGTTTTAAGTTTTGGCTGACTTTTCTTAGCGGATGTACAATCATCGTGGATTGAATTATGGGGCATTTCAGGCCCCAAAGTGAACATAATTGTACACTCTTAAACTCAATAAAAAACGAGGGCTGAGGGGCTTACGTTGCGAACTTCCCTTGTTTGGCTAATCGTTTGGACCGACGTGCAAGATGGTGACGGGGATTCCCCCAAGGGCATAAGGCGAGGGTAAGTGGAAGAGGGTGTGTCTTTTATGAGTTTGAAACACAGCTCTGCTCTTTCCATGACATAGACTGACCAGGTGAATCCAGGTGAAAGCTATGATCCCTTATTGATGTTACCTGTTACATCCACTTCAATCCGTGCAGATGAAAGGGGGGAGACAGGTTAATGAAGGATATTCAAGCCTTGAGACAATTGAGACATGGATTGTGTATGTGTGCCATTCAGATTGACAGTGCATTCGGAAAGCATTCAGACCCCTTGACATTTTCCACATTCTGTTAAGTTACAGCCTTATTCCAAAATGTATGTTTCTTCCCCCTCATCAGTCTACACACAATACCCCATAATGACAAAGCAAAACATTTATTTTAGAAATTGTTGCAAAATAAAAAACTAATTAAAAAATGAAATATCACATTTACATAAGTATTCAGAGCCTTTACTCAGTACTTTGCTGAAGCACATTTCGCAGCGATTACAGCCTTGAGTCTTCTTGGGTATGACTCTACAAGCTTGGCACACCTGTATCTGTGGAGTTTCTCCCATTCTTCTCTGCAGATCCTCTCAAGCTCTGTCAGGTTGGATGGGGAACATTGCTGCACAGTTATTTTCAGGTCTCTCCAGAGATGTTAGATCGGTTCAAGTCCGAGCTCATGCTGCGCCACTCAAGGACATTCAGAGAAGCCACTCCTGCATTGTCTTGGCTGAGTGCTTAGGGTCCTTGTTCTGTTGGAAGGTGAACCTTTGCCCCAGTCTGAGGTCCTAATCACCTCTGGAGCAGGTTTTCATCAAGGATCTCTCTGTCCTTTGCTCTGTTTATCTTTCCCTCGATCTTGACTAGTCTCCCCATCCCTGTTGCTGAAAAACATCCCCACAGCATGATATTGCCACCACCATGCTTCACCATTCAGGCCAAATAGTTCAATCTTGGTTTCATAAGGCCAGAGAATGTTCTTTCTCATGGTCTTAGAGTCATTTAGGGGCCTTTTGGTAAACTCCAAGCAGTCTGTCATGTGCCTTTTACTGAGGAGTGGCTTCCGTCTGGCCACTCTACCATAAAGGCCTGATTGGTGGAGTGCTGCAGAGATGGTTGTCCTTCTGGAAGGTTCTCCCATCTCCACAGAGGAAATCTGGAGCTCTGTCAGAGTGACCATCGGGTTCTTGGTCACCTCCCTGACCAAGGCCCTTCTCCCCAATTGCTCAGTTTGGCCAGGCGGTCAGCCCTAGGAAGAGTCTTGGTGGTTCCAAACTTCTTCCATTTAAGAGTTATGGAGGCCACTGTGTTCTTGGGAACCTTTAATGCTGCAGACATTTTTGGTACCCTTCCCCAGATCTGTGCCTCGACACAATCCCGTGTTGGAGCTCAACAGACAATTCCTTCTACCTCATGGCTTGGGTTTTGCTCTGACAACTGTTAACTGTGGAACCTTAGATAGGTGTGTGCCTTTCCAAATCATGTCCAATCAATTGAATTTAAGACGGGGTGACTCCAATCGAGTTGTAGAAACATCTCAAGGATGATCAATGGAAAGGGGATGCACATGAGCTCAATTTTGAGTCTCATAGCAAAGGGTCTGAATACTTATGTAAATAAGTTATTTATGTTTTTTATTTTAATAAATGTGCAAAATATTTGAAAAAAACTTTTTTGGTTTGTCATTGTGGGGTATTGTGTGAAGATTGGTGAGGCAAAAATGTATTTAATCAATTTTAGAATAAGGTTGTAATGTAACAAAAGGTGGAAAAAGGAAAGGGTTGGAATACATTCTGAAAGCACCGTATATCTAGTAAAATGTCAGATATCCGGAAATATATAGATAAAGATATCCCCTGATATTGACCCTTTTCGACCAGTGTTGGAGTCAACATGGGCCAGCATCTCTGTAGAACGCTTTCGACACTTTGTAGAATCCATGCCCTGACTAATTGAGGCCGTTCTGAGGGCAACAGGGAAGGTGTTAGGGAGGTGTTCCTAATGTTTTGTACACTCAGTGTATTTCAAGATGTCAAAGCCAAACGTTACATGGTTCTTCATGCTATTGTTGTGGATGACTTTAAAACGTTTCTAGTTGATAGACCATTATGAAGTTGCTTTAAAAATAATTTAAATGGACATGCAACATCTGATTTCCTGATTTATCAATACCTCCAGGCTCTGCCAGCTGGGACCCTGACTAATGATCACCATAATTGCCTGCAACTGAAGCTTATTAAGGTTTCCTGGCAGAGCAATGCCCTTGATCCGGTTGGTGCTGCCACGTGGGAGAGGAGTGTGGACGTGTAACCTGGTAGTGTGCAGCCTAACTGTGGGCAAACACTAACCTAAACCCCATATCATAACAATTGTTAACGTGCATATTGCCTGTCTCTTTATTTTTCTAACTGGTGACTGTTGACTTCTGGCTGCCCTGTCCTGCCTTACCATGCACCCCAATCTCTTTGTCAAAGTGGTACCACCTAATCAGTGCCTGACAGAATCCTATGCTGGCATTTTCCACTTCATGGTAAAATGTGGGGAGGGTTCATGAGCATGTGTCCTGCATTCTCACTTGTTGTTATTGCAATGAAGATGTCCCTTACAATTCTATTGAGTAGCATGTCTTGGAAAAGAGCGAGAGAAGCAAAGGTAGGAACAAAGGGAATGAGAGAATAGAGGAGTGTGTTAGTGTGTGTATAACTGAGAGTATGGGTTATGGGAGGAGGTGATGTAACTAAATCAGGGTTCTCCAACTGGCGGCCCACGGGCCGAATATGGCCCAAGTGTGATTTGATTTTATCTTCTTTAAAAAGACTGTAACAAAACACCAGCAAATCAGCTGCACGTGATTTTAATTGAGGAAATCTGTTCCAAAGTATTCCCACGCATAATAGAGAGAGATTTATGTGATCATATACATATGTAAGCAAGGATTGAAAGGATTATGTTTTAGTCAAATATTATATCTGTTTGTTCTTCCTGTGGTCAATTTGCAGACTATAAATGATTTGTAATTATATTCCAGTCCCCTGACCATCCGCTCAAGAAAAAAAAGTCCTGCTGCTGAATCCAGTTAATGATCCGTGCCCAAGATTAACAGACAGTTTGCTTGTACTGCTGTATAATTAGCCCACTAGATTTATGACCCCCCTACCCCCTCTTCATCCCCCCTTCTGTCACTCACAAGGGAGATCTCTAATTACCCCCCCACCCTTAACCCTTAAAACAGCTGGGACTCATTCCAAACAAGACCGCCCCAAAGGCTTCTTCTCTGGAGAAATGTCATTAACTGCTCTCTACTCTCTGTGTTCCACTGTCAAGGGGGTAACGAGGGTTGGGTTTAACTTTGGCAATGCCCTGCATCCTTGGCCACCCATGTACACTGGGCCCTGGGCCGTTAACGGGATTGCAGCCCTAAGAAGTTTTAAGCACTATATGCTAGTAGTATATGATACTGTGCACACAAACCTGAATCCTATGGGCCTTTCCTTGTGCTGGAGTAGATGGTGTGTCAAAACATGTAACTGATGATCGCTTGCAATAACAATTGGGTATGATAATCCATGACCTTGATCACTGGCCAAAACTGACTGATGTGTTTGTGAGGCAAATGCACAGTGTGTTGGTACGTTTTCAGTGTCAACGAGACTCCCACATCTCCCACAAATATCAATGTGTGTTTTATTTCATAGGAGCACTTTTGAATTGAATGATTGATGAAGAATTACTCATAATATATACACTGAGTCTACAAAACAGGTGACCAGGTGAATGCTTATGATCCCTAATTGATGTCACTTGTTAAATCCACTTAAATCCAATCAGTGTAGATGAAGGGGCGGAGACGGTGGGAATCACTGGAGTCAACATGGGCCATCACCCCTGCGGTACGCTTTCGACACCTTGCCCCGACGAATTAAGGCTCTTCTGAGGGCAAAGGGGGGTGAAATTCAATAAGGAAGGTTTTCCTAATGTTTTGTACACTCAGTGTATGTTTTAACAGACTGTTACTTGCAGTGGTGTAAAGTACCTAAGGTGTTTTTTGGGGTATCTTTACTTTACATTACTATTTATATTTTTGACAACTTTTACTTTTACTTTTACTCCACTACATTCCTAAAGAAAATAATGTACGTTTTACTCCTTACATTTTCCCTGACACCCAAAAGTACTCGTTACAATTTGAATGCTTAGCAGGACAGGAAATTGGTCTAATTCACGCACTTATCAAGACAACATCCCTGGTCATCCCTACTTCCTCTGATCTGGCAGACTCACTAAACACAAATGCTTCGTTTGTAAATTATGTCTGAGTGTTGAACTGTGCCCCTGGCTATCTGTAAATTTAAAAAAAGAAAATCATGTTGTCTGGTTTGCTTAATATAAGACATTTTAAATGATGCATACTTTGACATTTGATACTTAAATACATTTAAACCAACCAAATACTTTTAGACGTTTACTGAAGTATTATTTGACTGTTTTACTGTTTCTTTTAAGGTATCTTACTTTTTCTGTCACTGGTTACTTGGTTTGTTTAATTTTTAAAAAGATATTTAAACATCATAGAGGTCATGAGTTATGGTTTATCAAAATATGTGTCTCTAATATGGTCATATTGGCAGGAGGTTAGGAAGTGCAGCTCAGTTTCCAACTAATTTTGTGTGTCACACCCTGATCTGTTTCACCTGTCTTCACCTGGCTGCTACGCCTTCTTCACGACGCTGTCTGTGTGGGTGGACCAATTCAGTTTGTCCGTGATGTGTACGCCGAGGAACTTAAAACTTACTACCCTCTCCACTACTGTCCCATCGATGTGGATAAGGGCGTGCTCCCTCTGCTGTTTCCTGAAGTCCACAATCATCTCCTTTGTTTTGTTGACGTTGAGTGTGAGGTTATTTTCCTGACACCACACTCCGAGGGCCCTCACCTCCTCCCTGTAGGCCGTCTCGTCGTTGTTGGTAATCAAGTCTACCACTGTAGTGTCGCCCGCAAACTTGATGATTGAGTTGGAGGTGTGCATGGCCACGCAGTCATGGGTGAACAGGGAGTACAGTAGAGGGCTCAGAACGCACCCTTGTGGGGCCCCAGTGTTGAGGATCAGCGGGGTGGAGATGTTGTTACCTACCCTCACCACCTGGGGGCGGCCCGTCAGGAAGTCCAGTACCCAGTTGCACAGGGCGGGGTCGAGACCCAGGGTCTCGAGCTTGATGACGAGTTTGGAGGGTACTATGGTGTTAAATGCTGAGCTGTAGTCGATGAACAGCATTCTCACATAGGTATTCCTCTTGTCCAGATGGGTTAAGGCAGTGCGCAGTGTGGTTGAGATTGCATCGTCTGTGGACCTATTTGGGCGGTAAGCAAATTGGAGTGGGTCTAGGGTGTCAGGTAGGGTGGAGGTGATATGGTCCTTGACTAGTCTCTCAAAGCACTTCATGATGACGGAAGTGAGTGCTACGGGGCGGTAGTCATTTAGCTCAGTTACCTTAGCTTTCTTGGGAACAGGGACAATGGTGGCCCTCTTGAAGCATGTGGGAACAGCAGACTGGGATAAGGATTGATTGAATATGTCCGTAAACACACCAGCCAGCTGGTCTGCGCATGCTCTGAGGACGCGGCTGGGGATGCCGTCTGGGCCTGCAGCCTTGCGACGGTTAACATGTTTAAATGTTTTCCTCACGTCGGCTGCAGTGAAGGAGAGTCCGCAGGTTTTGGTTGCGGGCCGTGTCAGTGGCAGTGTATTGTCCTCAAAGCGGGCAAAAAAGTTATTTAGTCTGCCTGGGAGCAAGACATCCTGGTTCGTGACGGGGCTGGTTTTCTTTTTGTAATCCGTGATTGACTGTAGACCCTGCCACATACCTCATTATCCCCAGTGTATTTATACCTGTGTTCTCTGTTTGTCTGTTGCCAGTTAGCTTTGTTTTGTCGAGCCTACTAGTGGTTTTCCCATGCGCCTGGCGTTCATTCTCTAGTTCCTGTTTTCTAGCTTTCCCGGTTTTGACCATTCTGCCTGCCCTGAGCCTGCCTGCCGTTCTGTACCTTGTCACACCACCCTGGATTACTGACCTCTGCCTGCCCTGACCCTGAGACTGCCTGCCGTTGTGTACCTTTCTAACTCTGCTCTGGATAGCCAGTCTTCTCTTGAGAGCCAGGTCTGCCTACGATGGCCACTCTCAATAGGAAGGCTATGCTCACTAAGTCTGTACATAGTCAAAGCTTTCGTTTAATTTTGGGTCAGTCACAGTGGTCAGGTATTCTGCTATTCTATTTTTCCAGAAGTCTGCATGCCGAGTCTCAATTTGGACTTTGTCCCATTTTGTGAATTCTTGGTTGGTGAGCGGACCCCAGACTTCACAGATATAAAGGGCAATAGGTTCTTTAACTGACTCAGTTATTTTTAGCCAGATCCTCATTGGTATGTTGAATTATATGTTCCTTTTAATGGTGTAGAAGGCCCTTCTTGACTTGTGTCTTAGATTGTTCACAGCTTTCCTGGAAGTTACCTGTGTCGCTGATGTTTAGGCCGAGGTATGTAATAGTTTATTTTTATGCTCTAGGGCAACGGTGTCTAGATGGAAATGTGTCGTCTTGGCAGCTAGACCTTTTTTGAAACAACATTATTTTTGTCTTACTGAGATTTACTGTCGGGGCCCAGGTCTGACACAATCTGTGCAGAAGATCTAAGTGCTGCTGTAGGCCCTCCTTGGCTGGGGACAGAAGCACCATATCATCAGTTTAGACATTTGACTTCAGATTTTAGTAGAGTGAGGCTGGGTATTGCAGATTGTTCTAGTGACCTCGCCAAATCGAGGTGAGGGCACTAGCTTATTTCTGTCACGTTCTGACCTTAGTTCCTTTTTTATGTTTTTATTTTAGTTGGTCAGGGCGTGAGTTGGGGTGGGCATTCTATGTTGTTTTTCTATGTTTTGTTCTGTTATATTTCTATGTGTTTGGCCTAGTATGGTTCTCAATCAGAGGCAGGTGTCAGTCGTTGTCTCTGATTGGGAGCCATATTTATGCAGCCTGTTTTCTATTGTGTTTTGTGGGTGGTAGTATCCTGTGTTAGTGTTTTCACCATACGGGACTGTTTCGGTTATTTGTTTGTACTTTTGTTATTTTGCTCAGTGTTCTGTTGATTTATTAAATATATCATTATGGACACTTACCACGCTGCACATTGGTCTGATCCTTGCTACTCCTCCTCTGTAGAAAGGAATTCCGTTACAATTTCCAAAAGTATTGTATTGCAGGCCAGGGAAGTCAAAAGTGAAACTCACAGTAAAATAAGACAGCGGGAGACCGTTTTACGATGCTCAAAATAAAGTTGTTTAATAAACGTTGGGGGGGAGGGGAGAAATACAACTGAAAGGCCTCTCAAGTAACGAGTGGGTCACTGTGTCCGTCGTGGTGGCTCCTCTGACTGCCTGTGTTAATGAACAAAACGAGAGAGCGATGAGTCCGGGGTTTCAATACATGCTCTCAACTTGCACCTGGTTGCGTGCTACCCGGGAATAGGTCCTCTTCCTCGGGGCAAAGAAAAGGAAGAGTGAGAGACAAGTGAGTCAAACATTGCCTAGTATCTTCTTTGGCGTCTGATTGAAGTGCTTATCATACTCACTCCGGTTATTCTGAGGTCTACAGTGGCAAGAAAAAGTATGTGGACCCTTTGGAATTACCTGGATTTCTGCATAAATTGGTCATAAAATTTGATTTGATCCTAATCTAAGTCACAACAACAGACAAACACAGTGTGCTTAATCTAATAACACATCAATTGTTGTATTTTTCTTGTCTATATTAAATACATAATTTGAACATTTGAAGTGTAGGTTGGAAAAAGTATGTGAACCCATAGGCTAATGACATCTCCAAAAGCTTATTGGAGTCAGGAGTCAGCTAACCTGGAGTACAATCCTTGAGACGAGATTGGAGATGTTGGTTAGAGCTGGCCTGCCCTATAAAAAACACTGACAAAATGTGAGTTTTCTATTCACAAGAATCATTGCCTGATGTGAACCATGCCTCGAACAAAAGAGATCTCAGGAGACCCAAGATTAAGAATTGTTGACTTGCATAAGGCTGGAAAGGATTACAAAAGTATCTCTAAAAGCCTTGATGTTCATCAGTCCACAGTAAGACAAATTGTCTATAAATGGAAAAAGATCAGCACTGTTGCTACTCTCCCTAAGAATGGCCGTCCTGCAAAGATGACTGCAAGAGCACAGCACAGAATGCGCAATGAGGTTAAGAAGAATCCTAGGGTGTCAGCTAAAGACTTACAGAAATCTCTGGAACATGCTATCTCTGTTGACGTGTCTACGATACGTAAAACACTAAACAAGAATGGTGTTCATGGGAGGACACCATGGAAGAAGCAACTGCTGTCCAAAAAAACATTGCTGCATGTTTGCAAAAGAGCACCTGGAGGTTCCACAGCGCTACTGGCAAAATATTCTGTGGACAGATGAAACTAAAGCTGAGTTGTTTGGAAGGAACACACAACACTACGTGTGGAGAAAAAAAGGCACAGCACACCAACATCAAACCTCGTACTGTAGTGAAGCCATCTCTAGAGTAATGCAAGGCCTCTTTCATGATCATGTAAAACGTCAATTGCTATGGAAATGCTGGGATTTGTTTTTCAATTATGTTAAAGGTAATTATGATGCAACTATGATGGTGATACGATATGGATTACAATTATCATCATGAATATTAAGGCTATACGCACTACATGTTACACACAGACACTCAACCATGCAAATTGGCAGAGTTGTTATTTATTTGGACATCACACATTATACTCTTATAGTCTTACTCTTATACAGACATAGTACACACTCTCACTATAACACATCCAATATCATACACATCAACCTACTCAGATGTGTTACACACACAATATCTTGTCTCAATATTCTAACATCTGTGGCATTGGCTCACAGCAAACAGGCAAGGGAATAAAACTAATATTGCTAGAACCTATTTCTTGAATTCTAAATATCAGACATTTGAAAGCTCTAGTTTTGACCGTCATAATACCTCTGATAGAAGTAATTTTACAAGCACTAATTATGGTAAATTTAAACTGAGAATAGGATCTAGTTATGGTAAGGGGTGAAATAAGTATAGCCAGTTATAATTGTAATGGTTTAGCAGATTATAAAAAAAGAAGATATGTCGTTACATGGCTAAAAGAAAAGGAGTATAACATATACTGTTTACAGGAAACTCACTCTACAGTCGTGGCCAAAAGTTTTGAGAATGACACAAATATTAATTTTCACAAAGTCTGGTGCCTCAGTTTGTATGATGGCAATTTGCATATGCTCCAGAATGTTATGAAGAGTGATCAGATAAATTGCAATTAATGGTAAAGTCCCTCTTTGCCATGCAAATGAACTAAAACCCCCAAAAACATTTCCACTGCATTTCAGCCCTGCCACAAAAGGACCAGCTGATATCATGTCTGTGATTCTCTCGTTAACACAGGTGTGAGTGTTGACGAGGACAAGGCTGGAGATCACTCTGTCATGCTGATGGAGTTCGAATAACAGACTGGAAGCTTCAAAAGGAGGGTGGTGCTTGGAATCATTGTTCTTCCTCTGTCAACCATGGTTACATGCAAGGAAACACGTGCCGTCATCATTGCTTCGCACAAAAAGGGCTTCACAGGCAAGGATATTGCTGCCAGTAAGATTGCACCTAAATCAACCATTTATTGGATCATCAAGAACTTCAAGGAGAGCGGTTCAATTGCTGTGAAGAAGGCTTCAGGGCGCCCAAAAAAGTCCAGCAAGTGCCAGGACCGTCTCCTAAAGTTGATTCAGCTGCGGGATCGGGGCACCACCAGTACAGAGGAATGGCAGCAGGCAGGTGTGAGTGCATCTGCACGCACAGTGAGGTGAAGACTTTTGGTTAGATGGCCTGGTGTCAAGAAGGGTAGCAAAGAAGCCACTTCTCTCCAGGAAAAACATCAGGGACAGACTGATATTCTGCAGAAGGGACAGGGATTGGACTGCTGAGGACTGGGGTAAAGTCATTTTCTCTGATGAATCCCCTTTCCAATTGTTTGGAGCATCCGGAAAAAAGCTTGTCCGGAGAAGACAAGGTGAGCGCTACCATCAGTCCTGTGTCATGCCAACAGTAAAGCATCCTGAGACCATTCATGTGTGGGGTTGCTTCTCAGCCAAGGGAGTGGGCTCACTCACAATTTTGCCTAAGAACACCGCCATGAATAAAGAATGGTACCAACACATCCTCCGAGAGCAACTTTCTCCCAACCATCCAGGAACAGATTGGTGATGAACAATGCCTTTTCCAGCATGAAGGAGCACCTTTCCATAAGGGAAAAGTGATAACTAAGTGGCTCACGGAACAAAACATAGATTTTTGGGGTCCATGGCCAGGAAACTCCCCAAAACTTAATCCCATTGAGAACTTGTGGTCAATCCTCAAGAGGCGGGTGGACAAACAAAAACCCACAAGTTCTGACAAACTCCAAGTATTGATTGTGCAAGAATGAGCTGCCATCAGTCAGGATGTGGCCCAGAAGTTAATTGACAGCATGTCAGGGTGGATTGCAGAGGTCTTGAAAAAGAAGGGTCAACACTGCAAATAATGAATCTTTGCATCAACTTCATGTAATTGTCAATAAAAGCCTTTGACAAATTTGAAATGCTTGTAATTATTCTTCAGTATTCCATAGTAACATCTGACAAAATTATCTAAAGACACTGAAGCAGCAAACTTTGTGGAAATTAATATTTGTGTCATTCTCAAAACTTTTGGCCAAAACTTTTGACTGTACATCCTTAGATGAAGTTGCGTGGAAAAAGGAATGGTGATTTTTTTTTCTGTCATGGTCAAAGGAACTCAAAAAGTGTGATGATATTAATTAACATAAATTTTGATCTGAATGTGCAAATAGTCAGGAATGATTCGCAAGGAAGGTTGATCCTTTCGAATATGAAAGTGTACGAAAAAGAGATTTGGCTCAATACTCTGTATGGTCCAAATCAGGATGATCCATACTTCTTCAAAAACATTTATACCAATTTATTGAACTTACAGGTAACAAATGATCTAATCATTATGGTAGGAGACTATAACACAGTGTTAAATACCTCAATGGACCGTAAAGGTAATCACTCTACAAACTATCATCACCGTGCCCTTAAGGAAATCACAAATATTATGGACACATTAGAAATAGTGGATATTTGGAGACTTAAAAAAACCCTGACATAGTGAGATATACATGGAGGAGACTTAATCAAGCTAGTCGTCTTGACTACTTTCTTGTCTCTTTCTCTCTTGCATCAAATGTTAAAAAAGTTTTGATAGGAGACAGAATGCGATCGGATCATCATCTGTCACGTTCTGACCTTTATTTCCTTTGTTTTGTCAGTCTATGTTTGTTTTTCTATGATTTTGGGATTTCTATGTTTCGGCCTAGTATGGTTCTCAATCAGAGGCAGGTGTCATTAGTTGTCTCTGATTGAGAATCATACTTAGGTTTCACTGGGTTTCACTGTTTGTTGGGGGGTGTTTGTTTCCGTGTCTGTGTTTTTCACCACACGGTACTGTTTTGGTTTTAGTTCGTTTCACGTTTATTGTTTTTGTATCAGTTGTGTTCATGTTTAGTATTTCTTATTAAAAGAACCATGGACACTTACCACGCTGTATATTGGTCCTCTGATCCTTCTCGCCTCTCCTCTTCAGACGAAGAGGAGGAAAACCTTTACAGAAACACCCACCAACCAAGGACCAAGCGGCGTGGTAACAGACAGCGGCAGCAGCAGCAACAGCGGCCAGCATCACAGGACTCCTGGACATGGGGGGAGATTTTGAACAGAGAAGGACCCTGGGCACAGGCTGGGGAATATCGCCGCCCCAAAGCAGAGCTGGAGGCAGCGAAAGCTGAGTGGCGGCGATATGAGGAGGCAGCACAGCAGCGCGACAGGTACGAGAGGCAGCCCCCCAAAAAAATTTGGGGGGCACACGAGGTGTGGGGCTAAGCCAGGTAGCAGACCTGAGCTCACTCCTCGTGCTTATTTTAAGCAGCGCGTTACTGGTCAGGCAACGTGTTATGCGGTTAAGCGCACGGTGTCGCCAGTATGTGCCCATAGCCCGGTGCGCTATAGGGCAGCCCCCCGAAAGTGTCATGCGAGTGTGGGCATCCAGCCAGGGCGTATGGTGCCTGCTCAGCGTGTCTGGTCGCCGGTACGCCGTTTCGGTCCAGGGTATCCTGTGTCTCCGGGGCACTGGGAGGGTGCAGTGCATCCTATGCCTGCGCTCCGCTCGTGCTGGGCAAATGTGGGAGTGGAGCCTAAGGGAGAGGTGCGCGTAGTGGCACTAGATCTCCCGTGCTTACCCACAGCCCGGTTCAACCTGTGCCTGCACTCTGGAGGGTCCGGGCTACAGTAGTTATCCAGCCTGGGGAGTGGTGCCAAGGCTGCACACCAGAGCTCCAGTGCTCCCCCACAGCCCGGTCCTTCAGGTGCCTCCTCCTAACACCAAGCCTCCTGGAGGTCCCCCCAGCCTGGTGGGCCCTGTGGCAGCCCCACGCACCAGGCTGTCTCTCTGTCTCCTCCCTGCAGGTGTTCCCGTCTGTCCAGAGCTGCTAGAGTCTCCCGTCTGTCCAGACCTGCTAGAGTCTCCCGTCTGTCCAGAGCTGCTAGAGTCTCCCGTCTGTCCAGAGCGGCTAGAGTCTCCCGTCTGTCCAGAGCGGCTAGAGTCTCCCGTCTGTCCAGAGCGGCTAGAGTCTCCCGTCTGTCCAGAGCGGCTAGAGTCTCCCGTCTGTCCAGAGCGGCTAGAGTCTCCCGTCTGTCCGGAGCTGCTAGAGTCTCCCGTCTGTCAGGAGCCGCCAGAGCCGGCAGTCTATCATGAGCCGCCAGAGCCGCCAGTCTGTCATGAGCCGCCAAAGCCGCCAGTCAGCATGGAGCCGCCAGAGCCGCCAGTCAGCATGGAGCCGCCAGAGCCGCCAGTCAGCATGGAGCGGCCAGAGCCGCCAGTCAGCATGGAGCGGCCAGAGCCGCCAGTCAGCATGGAGCCACCAGAGCCGCCAGTCAGCCAGGATCTGCCAGAGCCGCCAGTCAGCCAGGATCTGCCAGAGTCATCAGCGAGTCCAGAGCTGCCCCTCAGTTCTGAGCTACCCCTCAGTCCAGAGCTACCCCTCACTACTGAGCTGCCCCTCAGTCCGGAGCTGCCCCTCAGTCCGGAGCTGCCCCTCAGTCCGGAGCTACCCCTCAGTCCCGAGCTGCCCCTCAGTCCCGAGCTGCCCCTCAGTCCAGTGGGGCCATTTAGAAGGGTCGCCGTGGTTAGGAGGCCACGGAGGCGGACAATGAGGCGGAGAAAGACTGTGGTGAAGTGGGGTCCATGTCCCGCGCCAGAGCCGCCACCGCGGACAGACGCCCACCCAGACCCTCCCCTATAGGTTAAGGTTTTGCGGCCGGAGTCCACACCTTTGGGGGGGGGGGGGTACTGTCACGTTCTGACCTTTATTTCCTTTGTTTTGTCATTATTTAGTATGGTCAGGGCGTGAGTTGGGGTGGGCAGTCTATGTTTGTTTTTCTATGATTTGGGGATTTCTATGTTTTGGCCTAGTATGGTTCTCAATCAGAGGCAGGTGTCATTAGTTGTCTCTGATTGAGAATCATACTTAGGTAGCCTGGGTTTCTGTTTGTTGGGGGGTGTTTGTTTCCGTGTCTGTGTTTTTTTCGTTCGTTTCACGTTTATTGTTTTTGTATCAGTTGTGTTCATGTTGAGTATTTCTTATTAAAAGAACCATGGACACTTACCACGCTGCATATTGGTCCTCCGATCCTTCTCGCCTCTCCTCTTCAGACGAAGAGGAAGAAAACCTTTACATCTAACTGGCATTCACATAACTCTCATAGATTTTCCACATGGATGGGGATATTTGAAATGTAAACAAAGTTTACTGGACGACAATTTATTTTTTAACTAAGACAAAATAATTATAAGTATAATATAGGTTCAAAAATCCCCTTATTGTTTGGGATACTTTTAAATGTACCTTCAGGGGTCATTCAATTCAATATTCATCAATCATTTAAAAAAAGAAGTTTCTGGCTAAAGAGACAAGACTAAGAAGGGAAATCCATGAACTAATAGATTTAGTTAGGTAGATAGCAATAAAAATGATACTACAGAGATACAAAATAAGTTAGAGGAAAAACAAAAAGAACTTGAGGAACTTATTCAAGAACGATCTAATATAATCTATTCCAAAAATAAAGCAAATTGGATGGAATATGGAGAAAAATGCACAAAATTCTTTCTGAATCTCTAATACAGGAACGCTAAGAAAAATAATTTGCAGAAACTTGTTACTCATTCTCCGTATTATATTTTAAAAGAGGAAGCTAATTATTTTAGGCAGATGTTCTCTTTTCCGTCTCATCCTTTCCCACTGAATGAAGATTATGGTAAGGAATTCTTTCCAAATAATATAAAAAATTAAAAATGAACAATGTACGGAAAGATCAGTGCGAAGGCCACATTACAGAGGAATAACTTTTTGAGGCTATTAAATCCTTTCAGTCTGGACAAACCCCAGGGCTTGATGGCATACCGGTAGAGGTATATTAAGTATTTTTTGATATACTAAAATCTCCTTTGTTTTAGATTGTTTTAACTACTCCTATAGAAATGGTAGTCTGTCAGGTACTCAGCAGGAAGGTCTGATTTCTCTATTATTTAAACAAGACCCAGATGGCAAATATAAAGACCCAGTCTATCTAAAAAACTGGAGGCCCCTTACACTTCAATGTTGTGATGCAAAAATACTAGCAAAATGCATAGCACTCAGAAATAAAAGGGTTTTACCAGGTATTGTTCATCCTGATCAGACAGGTTTTTTACATGGACGATACATTGGAAATAATATACGACAACTGCTAGAAATAATAGAACATCATGAAACATGTAAGAAGCCAGGAATGGTATTTATAGCGGATTTTGAAAATGCATTTGATAAAGTGAGACTGGATTTTATTTATAAATGCCTGGATTTTTTCAATTTCGGTAATTCCCTTATAAAATGGGTAAAAATAATGTATAGCAACCCCGGGTGTAAAATAGTAAATAACGGCTACTTCTCAGAGAGTTTTGAATTGTCAAGAGGAGTTAAACAAGGGTGTCCGCTGTCACCATATCTATTCGTTACGGCCATTGAAATGCTAGCTATTAAAATCAAATCCAATAACAACATTAGAGGATTAGAAATCCAAGGCTTAAAAACAATGGTGTCCTTGTATGCCGATGACTCAAGTTTTATATTAAGTCCGCAAGCTAGATCCCTGCAATGTCTCATTGAAGATCTAGATAACTTTTCTGTACTCTCTGGACTAAATCCTAATTATGAGTGTACAATATGTACAATGTATTGGATCTTTAAAAAATACAACTTTTACATTACCCTGCAGTTTACCTATAAAATGGGCTGATGGTGAAGTAGACATACTCGGTATTCATATCACAAAACATATAAATAAGCTCTCCACAATGAATTTCAGTAGAAAACTTCTAATAATAGACAAGATCATGCAACCATGGGGAGGTAACTACCTGTCTATTTATGGAAAAATTGCCCTCATTAGTCATATCTCAGGTTACTCACTTACTTATGGTGCTGCCTACTCCTGATGATTCATTTTTCAAATCATATGAGCAAAAAATATTTAGCTTTATCTGGGACTCTAAACCAGATAAAATAAAACGTGCCTGTCTATATAATGAATATGAATTGGGTGATTTGAGATTATTAAATATAAAAGCACTAAACCTCTCTTTGAAAGCTTCACTCATTCAAAAGTTTTATTTGAATCCTAAATGGTTCTCAAGTAGATTACTAAAACAAGCTCATCCATTTTTAAAAAATGGCCTTTTTGCCTTTGTGCAGATTGCCATGTCTCATCTTTGATTAATTGAAAATTATACTATTTTCCAAGTACAGTATCTCTCTTTTTCAAACAAGCATTGCATAGCTGGCTACAATTTCAATTTCATCCCCCTGAAAAGATAGAACAAATATTCTGGCTGAACTCAAATGTGCTGGTTGATAAAATACCTGTATTTATGGGAAAGATGTTTGAAAAGGGTATTTTGTTCTTAAATGATATTGTAAATTGGAATGGTAGAGTTATGTCCTTCATGGAGTCATCAGAATTGTACGGAAAGGTCTGCTCAATCCAAGAGTACAACCAATTGATTACAGCATTACCCCAAAAATGGAGGAGGCAGGTGGCAGCGGGAGGAGGTAGGTGGCAGCGGGAGGAGGTAGGGAACTGGTCTGTCTGCCCAATAAAAAGGATCAAAACTGGCGGAGGAATAAAAATAGCATAAATAGGAAAGTATACCAGTTTCATTTGAGGACCAGAATGTTGACATCTGTGCCATGCAGATTGCAAAATAGTTGGGAAGAGATTTTTGATGTACCAATTCCATGGTACAGGGTGTATGAGTTGATATATAAAACAACACATGATGCAAGACTTCATGCTTTTCAGCTAAAATTATTATATAGAATTCTTGCCACCAACAAAATGTTGAATATTTGGGGCATAAAATCATTGAAGCTCTGCAGATTTTGTTGTGAGGATACAGAATCGATAGACCATTTATTTTGGTATTGCCCTCAGGTAGCTTGTTTCTGGTCTCAGGTTCAGAAATGGCTGAAAATAAATAGCATTGATCTAAAATTGACCCTAGAAATAGTACTGTTATGAGATCTTTTACTCTTAGTAAAAGTATTTATCTTCAACTCGCAATCTGTGGATTCAATTCGATTAGATAGATTGAAATTGTACGTTAAACATCACAGCATAGTTGAAAGATATGTGTTGCGCAGAAACCCGAAGTGGGTGGCCAACAGAGATATATGGGATGTGCTGAGGGTTGGTGTCACGACTCCGACCGAAGGTGGCTCCCCTTCCCGTTCGGGTGGCGCTCGGCGGTCGTCGTCGCCGGCCTACTAGCTGCCACTGATTATTTCCTCCCCCTCCCTTATGTGTTCATTGAGTGCACCTGTTTTGAATTCTGTATAATTAGTGAGGCTTTATTTAGTCAGCCGGCCCGCCTGGTTCCTTGTGCGGGATTAATTATTGTGACCTTCTGTGTTGTGTAAACTTGTGTGCACGTCTGTGAGTTACGTGCTTTCCCATTTCGTGGGTCTTTTCTGGACCGTTTAAGTCCCCCTGTTTGGGGCGTTTGTTTTGTTTACGCCCTGTGTTTTCGTGGGGTTGGCTTATGTTCACCGTTGTGGTGCATTAAAATAGCACTCCCCTGAACTCTCTGCTTCCTGCGCCTGACTTCTCACCCACTACACTCAGAACGTTACAGTTGGTATGTGGAATTGGAGACAAGTGGGATTGGAGTTGCTGTGTGAGAGAGAGAATGATGGTCAAAGATAAAAGAAAAAAAAGTCAAAATAAAACATATTAAAAAGTACATTTGAATGACACTAAGTGGCAGTGTTTTTACAACTAATGCCGGTTTGCCTGAGGCAGATGCCGTGCAGGTGTTTGTACACATGCTCTCATTCAAATAAACACATACAATAACAGTGCCAGACATGCACACAAACATATACAGTTGGCATTGCTGTTATGATTTTAGTTGTCCTTGATGTCCTTTAGTTTATTTTGTTTTATTTAAAAAAAAAATTGGGGGCATTGTTGTTTGCTGTTTTCTTCCAACCTTTTTTCTCTTTAGTTTATTCTCTTGGTTGTTGGTGCATTAGGGGGTTCTTGGGGGTGGGGAATGGAATTAATTGTATTTTTTATTAATTTTTTCTTCCTGGGGCGGTGACCTTGGGAGGGGTCTTGAATGGTTGAGGGACAGCTATTGGGGAACTGTGGGGGGATCTGGGAGGGTTCGGGTTCATGATTTTTGGCTTGGTGGTAGATCAGGGCATTGACCCTGGATGCTTCTTCGGCTTCACTGCAAGTATATTGTTTGTTTCAAATATTCAATAAATAAATAAACATTTAAAAACATTAAAAAAATAACTTGAAACTCTCAACCCGCTCCACTACAGCCCGTCGATGTTAATGGGGGCATGTTCAGCCAGCCTTTTCCTGTAGTCCACAATCAGCTCTTTTGTCTTGCTCACATTGAGGGAGAGATTCTTGTCCTGGCACCACACTGCCAGGTCTCTGACCTTCTACCTATAGGCTGTTTCATCGTTGTCGGTGATCAGGCCTATCACTTGTGTCGTCAGCAAACTTAATGATGGTGTTGGAGTCATGTTTGTCCACGCAGTTGTGGGTGAACAAGGAGTACTGGATGTACTGTACACAGCCCTGAGGGGCCCCAGTGTTGAGGATCAGCGTTGCAGACGTGTTGTTGTCTACCCTTACCACCTGCGCCTGACTTCTCACCCACTACACTCAGAACGTTACAGAATCCCGCACCCTGAGGAATGGAGTCAGCAGGAGCAACAGCCAATCCCCTCCCATCGATGGAGGAAAGGGTTCTACATCATACCACCGTTCTCCATCGGATCGGAACGGCTATGGATCAAGTGATGGAGAGAATGGACCGATGGGAGAGAAGTGGTCTCCTCTCTCCACCTTCGGCTCCCCCCCCTCAGGACTCCCCATCTCCCGACTCCAGCACCCTCCGTCTTACGCTCCCGAGGGTCTATGATGGAGCGGCGGCGGGGTGCCAGGGGTTCTTACTCCAGCTGGAACTGTACCTAGCCACCGTCAGACCCACTCCCTCGGGAGCGGAGAGGGTGAGTGTCCTCATCTCCTGTCTCACGGGTCGTGCTCTGGAGTGGGCGAACGCAGTCTGGAATGGCCCAGACTCAGCGAAGGAGCACTACCCAGAGTTTTCCCGCCGCTTCCGCGCAGTGTTTGACCACCCTCCAGATGGCCGAGCAGCGGGAGAGCGACTATTCCATCTCCGGCAGGAGAAGAGGAGCGCCCAGGATTACGCGTTGGAGTTCCGGACCTTGGCAGCAGGATCTGGGTGGAACGACAGGGCTCTTATCGACCATTACCGGTGTAGTCTCCGGGAGGACGTCCGCAGGGAGCTAGCGTGTCGGGACACCGCTCTTTCCCTGGATGAGCTAATTGACATGTCCATCCGACTGGACAATCTGCTGGCTGCCCGCGGGCGTTCGGAGAGGGTCCTGTGTGTTCCACCACCCAGCACCGTCACTCCCGTTCCGATGGAGTTGGGAGGGACTGTGCCGAGGGGTACCGGAGGAGGAGGCTCCCTCTGCACCAGCTGTGGTCGGAGAGGACACACGGCCGATCGGTGCTGGGGGGGTCCGTCTGGGAGTCGAGATGGCAGGCGGAACATTTCTCGATCACCCCAGGTGAGTCAGCACCAAACTCACCCAGAACCCCCTGTTGGTCACATGTTTGTCTTGATTTTTTTCCTTAAATTTTTCCCCTCTTCCCAGCATAGGGCGCTAGTCGATTCAGGCGCAGCTGGGAACTTTATGGATCGCGGACTCGCTATTAAATTAGGTGTTCCGCTTGTGCCGATAGATTCTCCCTTTCCCGTGCACTCCCTAGATAGCCGGCCATTAGGGTCAGGGGTGGTCAGGGAGACCACGGTTCCACTGGACATGGTAACGCAGGGGAATCATAGGGAGCGTATCAGTCTCTACATTATTGATGCGCCTGCGTTTCCAGTGGTGCTAGGGATTCCCTGGCTGGCCCGGCACAATCCTAAAATTTCGTGGAGACAGGGGGTTCTCCAGGGGTGGTCAGAGGAGTGTTCTGGAAGGTGTCTGGGAGTTTCCATCGGTGCCACGTCGGTGGAGAGTCCAGACCAGGGTCCCACGGTGTGCATTCCCCCCGAGTATGCCGATTTGGCAATCGCTTTCAGTAAAAAGAAGGCGACTAAATTACCACCACATCGACCGGGAAGGGATTGTGCGATAGATCTCCAGGTAGACGCTGCGCTTCCCAAGAGTCACGTGTACCCATTATCCCAGGAGGAGACGTTGGCTATGGAGACATATATCACGGAGTCTCTGGGACAGGGGTACATTCGGTCCTCCATCTCACCCGTCTCCTCGAGTTTCTTTTTTGTGAGGAAAAAGGAGGGAGGTTTGCGTCCGTGTATTGATTATAGAGGTCTAAATGCCATCACGGTGGGATTCAGCTACCCACTACCTCTCATTGCTACGGCAGTGGAATCATTTCAGGGAGCGCAGTTCTTCACAAAATTGGATCTCAGGAGCGCGTATAGCCTGGTGCGTATTCGGAAGGGAGACGAGTGGAAAACCGCATTTAGTACCACATCGGGCCACTATGAGTACTGCGTCATGCCGTATGGGTTAAAGAATGCTCCAGCCGTTTTTCAATCCTTTGTAGACGATATTCTCAGGGACCTGCACAGGCAGGGAGTAGTTGTTTATATCGATGATATTCTGATCTACTCAGCCACTCACGCCGCGCATGTGTCTCTGGTACGCAGGGTGCTTGGTAGACTGCTGGAGCATGACCTATACCTCAAGGCTGAGAAGTGTGTGTTCTCCAAACGAGCCGTCTCCTTTCTGGGTTATCGCATTTCCACCTCGGGGGTGGAGATGGAGGGTGACCGCAGTAAGGCCGTGCGTAATTGGCCGACTCCGACCACGGTAAAAGAGGTGCAGCGGTTTTTGGGTTTTGCCAACTACTACCGGAGGTTTATCCAGGGTTTTGGCCAGGTAGCGGCTCCAATTACCTCACTGCTGAAGGGGGGTCCGGTGCGGTTGCGGTGGTCAGCAGAGGCGGACGGAGCTTTCAACAAGTTGAAGGCGCTGTTCACGGATGCACCCGTGTTGGCCCATCCGGACCCCTCTCTAGCATTCATAGTGGAGGTGGATGCGTCCGAGGCTGGGGTGGGTGCCGTGCTATCACAGCGCTCGGGTACGCCACCAAAACTCCGCCCCTGCGCTTTCTTCTCGAGGAAGCTCAGCCCAGCGGAGCGTAACTATGATGTGGGTGACCGGGAGTTGTTAGCGGTGGTCAGGGCTCTGAAGGTGTGGAGACACTGGCTTGAGGGGGCTAAGCACCCCTTTCTCATCTGGACCGACCACCAAAATCTGGAGTATATTCGGGCAGCTAGGAGACTGAACCCGCGTCAGGCAAGGTGGGCCATATTTTTTACCCGATTCCGGTTCACTTTATCGTATAGACCGGGCTCCCAGAACGTGAAAGCGGATGCACTGTCCCGCCTTTACGACACAGAGGATAGGTCCACCGAACCTACTCCCATCCTTCCCGCCTCAAAGCTGATAGCACCGGTGGTATGGGAGGTGGACTCGGACATCGAGCGGGCGTTACGGGCTGAACCCGCGCCTCCTCAGTGTCCGGCGGGGCAGAAGTACGTGCCGCTTGGTGTTCGGGACCAACTGATTCGGTGGGCTCACGTCCTACCCTCCTCGGGTCACCCTGGGGTGAGGAGGACAATAGGAAGCCTTCGGGGGAGGTATTGGTGGCCTACCTTGGCTAGGGACGTTAAGGTTTATGTCTCCTCCTGTTCAGTATGCGCCCAGAGTAAGGCTCCTAGGCACCTTCCTAGAGGGAAGTTACAACCCCTCCCCGTTCCACAACGGCCATGGTCACATCTATCCGTAGACTTCCTGACCGATCTTCCCCCGTCTCAGGGGAACACCACGGTTCTGGTGATTGTGGATCGGTTCTCTAAGTCCTGCCGTCTCCTCCCGTTGCCCGGTATCCCTACAGCCCTACAGACTGCGGAGGCATTATTCACCCACGTCTTCCGGCACTACGGGGTGCCGGAGGACATCGTTTCTGATCGGGGCCCCCAGTTCACGTCCCGAGTATGGAGGGCGTTCATGGAGCGTCTGGGGGTCTCGGTCAGCCTGACCTCCGGTTATCACCCCGAAAGTAATGGGCAGGTGGAGAGAGTAAACCAGGAGGTGGGTAGGTTTCTGCGGTCGTACTGCCAGGACCGGCCAGGGGAGTGGGCGAGGTACATCCCCTGGGCCGAAATGGCCCAGAACTCACTACGCCACTCCTCTACTAATGTGTCCCCTTTTCAGTGTGTGTTGGGGTACCAGCCGGTCCTGGCACCGTGGCATCCGAGCCAGACCGAGGCTCCTGCGGTGGAGGAATGGGTGCAGCGCTCCAAAGAGACCTGGAGGGCCGTCCGGGAATCCCTTCAACAAGCTAGTGGACGGCAGAAAAGGAGTGCTGACCGCCACCGCAGTGAGGCCCCCGTGTTTGTACCGGGGGACAGGGTCTGGCTCTCGACCCGAAACCTGCCCCTCCGCTTGCCCTGCCGGAAGCTTGGGCCGCAGTGTGTAGGGCCTTTCAAAGTCCTGAGGAGAATAAACGAGGTGTGTTATCGATTACAACTCCCTTCCTATTATCGTATTAACCCCTCGTTTCATGTGTCTCTCCTCAGGCCGGTGGTAGCTGGTCCCCTACAGGACGGTGAGGTGCCGGAGGTCCCTCCTCCCCCTCTGGACATCGAGGGGTCCCCGGCGTATACGATACGGGCCATTCTGGACTCGAGACGCCGGGTGAGGGGCCTGCAGTACCTCGTGGACTGGGAGGGGTACGGTCCGGAGGAGAGGTGCTGGGTACCGGTGGGGGACATTTTGGATCCGTCAATGTTGAGGGATTTCCATCGCCTCCATCCGGAGCGCCCTGCGCCTCGTCCTCCGGGTCGACCTCGAGGCCGGTGTCGGCGCGCTGCGGGAGCCGCGCGTCAAGGGGGGGGTACTGTCACGACTCCGACCGAAGGTGGCTCCCCTTCCCGTTCGGGTGGCGCTCGGCGGTCGTCGTCGCCGGCCTACTAGCTGCCACTGATTATTTCCTCCCCCTCCCTTATGTGTTCATTGAGTGCACCTGTTTTGAATTCTGTATAATTAGTGAGGCTTTATTTAGTCAGCCGGCCCGCCTGGTTCCTTGTGCGGGATTAATTATTGTGACCTTCTGTGTTGTGTAAACTTGTGTGCACGTCTGTGAGTTACGTGCTTTCCCATTTCGTGGGTCTTTTCTGGACCGTTTAAGTCCCCCTGTTTGGGGCGTTTGTTTTGTTTACGCCCTGTGTTTTCGTGGGGTTGGCTTATGTTCACCGTTGTGGTGCATTAAAATAGCACTCCCCTGAACTCTCTGCTTCCTGCGCCTGACTTCTCACCCACTACACTCAGAACGTTACAGTTGGTATGTGGAATTGGAGACAAGTGGGATTGGAGTTGCTGTGTGAGAGAGAGAATGATGGTCAAAGATAAAAGAAAAAAAAGTCAAAATAAAACATATTAAAAAGTACATTTGAATGACACTAAGTGGCAGTGTTTTTACAACTAATGCCGGTTTGCCTGAGGCAGATGCCGTGCAGGTGTTTGTACACATGCTCTCATTCAAATAAACACATACAATAACAGTGCCAGACATGCACACAAACATATACAGTTGGCATTGCTGTTATGATTTTAGTTGTCCTTGATGTCCTTTAGTTTATTTTGTTTTATTTAAAAAAAAAATTGGGGGCATTGTTGTTTGCTGTTTTCTTCCAACCTTTTTTCTCTTTAGTTTATTCTCTTGGTTGTTGGTGCATTAGGGGGTTCTTGGGGGTGGGGAATGGAATTAATTGTATTTTTTATTAATTTTTTCTTCCTGGGGCGGTGACCTTGGGAGGGGTCTTGAATGGTTGAGGGACAGCTATTGGGGAACTGTGGGGGGATCTGGGAGGGTTCGGGTTCATGATTTTTGGCTTGGTGGTAGATCAGGGCATTGACCCTGGATGCTTCTTCGGCTTCACTGCAAGTATATTGTTTGTTTCAAATATTCAATAAATAAATAAACATTTAAAAACATTAAAAAAATAACTTGAAACTCTCAACCCGCTCCACTACAGCCCGTCGATGTTAATGGGGGCATGTTCAGCCAGCCTTTTCCTGTAGTCCACAATCAGCTCTTTTGTCTTGCTCACATTGAGGGAGAGATTCTTGTCCTGGCACCACACTGCCAGGTCTCTGACCTTCTACCTATAGGCTGTTTCATCGTTGTCGGTGATCAGGCCTATCACTTGTGTCGTCAGCAAACTTAATGATGGTGTTGGAGTCATGTTTGTCCACGCAGTTGTGGGTGAACAAGGAGTACTGGATGTACTGTACACAGCCCTGAGGGGCCCCAGTGTTGAGGATCAGCGTTGCAGACGTGTTGTTGTCTACCCTTACCACCTGGGGGCAGAAGTCCAGGATCCAGTTGCAGTGGGAGGTGTTTAGTCCCAGGGTTCTTAGCTTAGTGATGAGCTCCATGGGCACTATGGTGTTGAAAGCTGAGCTGTAGTCAATGAACAGCATTCTCACATACAGTGGGGAGAACAAGTATTTGATACACTGCCAATTTTGCAGGTTTTTCTACTTACAAAGCATGTAGAGGTCTGTGATTTTTATCATAGGGACACTTCAACTGTGAGAGAGATGGAATCTAAAACAAAAATCCAGAAAATCACATTGTATGATTTTTAAGTAATTAATTTGCATTTTATTGCATGACATAAGTATTTGATACATCAGAAAAACAGAACTTAATATTTGGTACAGAAATCTTTGCAATTACAGAGATCATACATTTCCTGTAGTTCTTGACCATGTTTGCACACACTGCAGCAGGGATTTTGGCCCACTCCTCCATACAGACACTCGCCCGATCCTTCAGGTTTCGGGGCTGTTTCTGGGCAATAAGGACTTTCAGCTCCCTCCAAAGATTTTCTATTGGGTTCAGGTCTGGAGACTGGCTAGGCCACTCCAGGACCTTGAGACGCTTCTTACAGAGCCACTCCTTAGTTGCCCTGATTGTGTGTTTCGGGTCGTTGTCATGCTGGAAGACCCAGCCACGACCTATCTTCAATGCTCTTACTGAGGGAAGAAGGTTGTTGACCAAGATCTCGGGATACATGGCCCCATCCATCCTTCCCTCAATACGGTGCAGTTGTCCTGTCCCCTTTGCAGAAAATCATCCCCAGAGAATTATGTTTCCACCTCCATGCTTGACGGTTGGGATGGTGTTCTTGGGGTTGTACTCATCCTTCTTCTTCCTCCAAACACAGCGAGTGGAGTTTAGACCAAAAGGCTCTATTTTTGTCTCATCAGACCACATGACCTTCTCCCATTCCTCCTCTGGATCATCCAGATGGTCACTTGCAAACTTCAGACGGGACATGCGCTGGACATGCGCTGGCTTGAGCAGGGGGACCTTGCGTGCGCTGCAGGATTTTAATTCATGACGGCGTAGTGTGTTACTAATGATTTTCTTTGAGACTGTGGTCCCAGCTCTCTTCAGGTCAATTTCCCGGTCCTGCCGTGTAGTTCTGGGCTGATCTCTCACCTTCCTCATGATCATTGATGCCCCACGGGGTGAGATCTTGCATGGAGCCCCAGACCGAGGGTGATTGACCGTCATCTTGAACTTCTTCCATTTTCTAATAATTGCACCAACAGTTGTTGCCTTCTCACCAAGCTGCTTGCCTATTGTCCTGTAGCCCATCCCAGCCTTGTGCAGGTCTACAATTGTATCCCTGATGTCCTTACAAGGCTCTCTGGTCTTGGCCATTGTGGAGAGGTTGGAGTCTGTTTGATTGAGTGTGTGGACAGGTCTTTTATACAGGTAACGAGTTCAAACAGGTGCAGTTAATACAGGTAATGAGTGGAGAACAGAAGGGATTCTTAAAGAAAAACTAACAGGTCTGTGAGAGCCGGAGTTCTTACTGGTTGGTAGGTGATCAAATACTTATGTCATGCAATAAAATGCAAATGAATTACTTAAAAATCATACAATGTGATTTTCTGGATGTTTGTTTTAGATTCCGTCTCTCACAGTTGAAGTGAACCTATGATAAAAATTACAGACCTCTACATGCTTTGTAAGTAGGAAAACCTGCAAAATTGGCAGTGTATCAAATACTTGTTCTCCACACTGTAGGTGTTCCTTTTGTCCAGTTGAGAAAGGGCAGTGTGGAGTGCGATTGAGATTGCGTCATCTGTGGATCTGTTTGGGCGGTATGCGAATTGGAGTGGGTCTAGGGTATCCGGGAGGATGCTGTTGATATGAGCCATGACCTGCTTTTCAAAGCACTTCATGGCTACCGACATGAGTGCTATGGGGTGGTAATCATTTAGACAGGTTACCTTCGCTACCTAGGGCACAAGGACTATGGTGGTCTGCTTGAAACATGTAGCTATTACAGACTCGGTCAGGGAGAGGTTGAAAATGTCAGTGAAGATACTTGCCAGTTGGTCCGCGCATGCTTTGAATACACGTCCTGGTAATCCGTCTGGCTTTGTGAATGTTGACCTGTTTAAAGGTCTTGCTCACATCGGCTACAGAGAGCATTATCACACAGTCATCCAGAACAGCTGGTGCTCTCGTGCATGCTTCAGTGTTGCTTGCCTCAAAGCCAGCATGAAAAGGCATGTATCTTGTCTGGTAGTCTCGTGTCACTGTGCAGCTTGCGACTGGGTTTTCCTTTGTAGTCCGTAATAGTTTTCAAGCCCTGCCACATCCGACGAGCATCAGAGGAATAGGAGTAGGATTCAATCTTAATCCTGTATTGACACTTTGCTTGTTTCATGGTTCGTCTGAGGGCATAGCGGGATTTCTTATAGGTGTCCGGATTAGTGTCCGGCTCCTTGAAAACAGCAGCTCTAGCCTTTAGCTCAATGCGGATGTTGCCTGTAATCCATGGCTTCTGGTTGGGATATGTACGTACGGTCACTGTGGAGACGACATCGTCGATCCACTTACTGATGAAGCTGATGACTGAGGTGGTATACTCCTCAATGCCATTGGATGAATCACGGAACATATTCCAGTCTGTGCGAGCAAAACATTCCTGTAGCGTAGCGTAGCATCCGCGTCATCTGACCACTTCCGTATTGAGTGAGTCACTGGTACTTCCTGTTATAGTTTTTGCTAGTAAGCAAGAATCAGGAGGATAGAATTATGGTCAGATTTGCCAAATGGAGGGTGGGGAAGAGCTTTGTATGCATCTCTGTGTGTGGAGAAAAGGTGGTCTAGAGTTTATTTTCCTCTGGTTGCACATGTCACATGCTGGTAGAAATTATGTGAAAGGGATTTGTTTGCCTGCATTAAAGTCCTCGGCCACAAAGTGCGCCGCTTCTGAATGAGCATTTTCTTGTTTGCTTATGGCCTTATAAAGTTGGTTGAGTGCGGTCTTCGAGCCAGCATCGGTTTGTGGTGGTAAATTGACGGCTGCGAATAATATAGATGAGAACTCTCTTGGTAGTTAGTGTGGTAATCAATTTTAGGATAAGGCTGTAACGTAGCAAAATGTGGAAAAAGTCAAGGGTTCTGAATACTTTCGGACATACACTTCAGAACAAACTTATTTTGTATTTTTTCTGTTGTTCCATGTAGTGAATCTGTTATTCAATGCGTTTGTATGGGCTAATAGCAGTAAAAAAAATATTTAAATGCATACATTTTTGTTTATATATATTTATTTAGATACTTCACGGGGTCTTAAAATTCTAAATTAAATAGCTAAATTGACGTTCTTAAAACAATTCCATATAGCTTAGTAGAACCCCCCCCCCCCCCCCTCATTGTCAAGCCCCGTCCGCCTTAGCTACTGTTGCTTTCCAGGTCAAATGTACCGTTCAATTATTTAACAATAAAAAATAATAATGGATGTAAACCCCTCATGCCATAGCATTGATAAGCTTACATGCATTTCAAACGAAAGCTGGAGCTGGGCCTGTGCATCAGACTCCAGGGCCCTTTATAGCAGAGTTGTGTAAATGTCATGGTTGGTTTTCAATTGACTAACACTTTATAATGTGATTTGTGCAGGCTGAGAAATGTAGCATTCGGGTGCCATCAGAAACTTGAACATTTGAACATTTGTAACAAGCATGGTAACAAGCATTTGTTGTTACACCTTTGTGATTACAGACTGCAATTAACACCAATCAGTTACATGTTAATACAGGGTAACTATAAATTACTACAATACTTGTTGTAGTGTAATAACACTGTAATAAGGACCCCTTAAAATTAAGTGTTACCATTGTTTGTGTGTGTGTGGTTCAGGTCAAGAAGTGTGTGTGTGTGTGTGTGTGTGTGTGTGTGTGTGTGTGTGTGTGTGTGTGTGTGTGTGTGTGTGTGTGTGTGTGCTTCACATGTAACGTCAATGCCACCAGTCTTGCCAGAGGATCGCAAGAGAGTACAGAAGACCTTTGATGAGATGGCGGAGCCTGTAGGAATTCTCTCATCTCAAAATATAACTCAACCATAGAAGAGAATTAACCTCCTGTTCTCTCTCCCTGGCAGGGCGACAAGCTGAATGCACAGGAGTTCATGAAGCTCATTAACTTAGGTTAGATCATTAATGAACCCATAAGAGTCTAAGCCGGGGGAGGGGGTTCTGATAAGATATATGGAATTGTTTTAAGAATTATATAAACAAGTATTTGATTAAAAAAACTATTTGGCCTCACTGCTATTAGCCCGTACAAATGCATTGAATAACAGATTCACTACATGGAACAACACACAAAACAATTAATCAAAGTTTGCTCTGTCTTATGCCTTCAACTGAAATGTCTCTTCCGCATTTAACACAACCCCTCTGAATCAGAGTGGTGCAGGGGCATATTTTTACCTTGTCAGCTCTGGGATTTGATCCAGCAACTGGCCCAATGCTCTAACCACTAGGCTACATGCCACCCCAGCTGAGCGACATAAGAAAGATCAGGAAACATTTGTTATTTAACCCCTTATTTTTGGCACTAAACAGTCTCCGTATATACTTCCATAAATGTTTTCAAATGGTACTGGAGGATCTTCAGACGAGTCTTCTGTTGCTCGTGGGCGTCCTCGAGCACAAAAGCCATGTATGTGTTTGTGAAAGTCTCACCTTTCCACAGTGGGGTCATAGACAGAAGTTGGCAGATTGGCTGTACCAAATTCAGACGAGTGCCAAGACGCTTGTGGGAGTCGTAGAGCAAACCGTTCGGACGCTATGGCCGATTTTGTGAGAAGGTCTGACAAACACCGCTCTAGCTCTGTCACCTTTCACCACAGAAGCGAAGGTGCGACGTAGGCTAATATGGTGGATTGAGACACATCCAATGCAGCAAAACGTATCTCTAACTTAAACTGACAGATTTTTTATAGGGATTTTTTTTAATGCTAAATCAATTTTCCGCGGACATCATTATTCATTGTTATGTTAATTTAGTCAAATCTGTTGAAATGAAGGGTACCGGTATTGTATGTAAATCCTATCGTGGGGAATATTATTACACTACAGTACCAGTAAAAGCCAGTAGGTGGGAGCAGAGTAACAAGGTTTTAGGCAAAACCTCATAGCTAATATACCATTACAATCCTCTGCCTCGTTCACTCCTACCCACAGGTGATATTTAAGAGGGGCTGACCCAGTGCTCCAGTTGGCTTGAGAGATGGTGATGACATTTCACACCTCTGGTTGTCTCTCCCTATTTGTTTTTGTTTTTTAACTATCCTTTGTCTGATCTTCCCCGTTTTCGTTTTGATCCACTTTTTTGTTGTTGTTTTCGGTCTAAGTTTGGTGTGGGGTTTTATTTTGTTTGCCTCTTCTTAGGCAGATGTATTGGGCACTAATGTGTGGGTGTCTTTTAGGTCCCGGTTGTTATGGCCAGTCAACTAGAATCCCACCTGTCGTTCTGGTTGCAGTCCGTGACTCTTTGTTAGTTCCCTTTCTGTTTGAGTTACTTTTTTTTGTTTTATTGCTGGGGAACGTAACAAAATGGGGGCTCGTCCAGGATCTTGTTTACCATGGGTATGGTAGTTGCTCTAATCACCTACTCTGAAGCTCGGTTGTGTCCAGATATTTGAGTGTTCAAAAGACCCATTTGGGGTAGAATTTATGTCACTGACATCCACCCTGAGTGGCTATAAGATTGGTGAAATCATTGAAAGTTTCATAAAAGTTGGAAGCATTTGTGGAAAATCCGACAAATCCTCAAAGAGTTAGTCTATACTGCTTTGGTGGAGGAGGAAATCCTTACAGAGAGGGAGGATGATGAAAGGGTCCTTCAGGTGGTAGAGTACACCCCATAGACATAGAACTGCGAGAGGTAGAACTAAAGGCAAAATGGGAACGACAGAAATTAGAGCTCGAGCACAAGAAAAGGATAAGAGACTGTGCAGCCAGACTAGAACAAGAACAGGAAGAGTGAATAAAACAGATTGAGCTGGAAGCGCAACAAAGGGAGACAGATCTGTAAGTACTCCGAATCAAGGCCATCCTGCACCCTCAACAGAGTTTGATCTCGGTCGGAACAGCCGGCTTGTAAATGCCTTTCAAAAAAAAGGAGGTCGATGTGTATTTTACTCGGTTTGATCGGATTGCCTCATTCCTAAAATGGCAGTCAGGACACTGCTCCTCCAAAGTGTTCTTGTGGGAAATGCCCAGAAAGTATACGCTGCTTTCTCTTGGCCAGAGCTTAGATTATGACACTGTTAAAGCTTCTATTTTACACGTTGGTCCCAAATGCATACAGATAACAGTTCCATAAATGACGAAAGACAGAATCACAAAGCCATGTTGAGTTCGCAAAAGAAAAAACATGTATTTTTGATCGGTGGTGTGGTTCTCAAGAGGTCAAGGACCTTGAGGATTTAAAGACGTTCGTACTTCTTGATCATTTCAAGAATTGCCGTCACTTAAGGGTTGCTACCTACATTTGAGGACACGGATCTCACTCTTGAGAAAGCTGCAGTCCTTGCAGATGAGTTTGTTAACACATAAAACTACCTTCACAAACAAAGCACCTAGTAGTTATCCCTACGCAAGGGAAGCCATCTCCTACGGCGAGGTATGTCTTTTTCTACAGTGCCCAAAGACAATGATCAGCAGAACTGGTTTTTCGTATCCACCTTTTTGTTGTTACTGCCAGTGAGAAATAACATATTGTCTCTGTGTCCTAAGTTGAAACAGGAAAATTAGAGAGAGGAAAAAGCAGTTTCTTTTTGTGGGAGCACTCCAGCCCATTAAGTCTCTGGTTTGGACTGGTATGCATTTCCTAAACAAGATTTTGGATCAGATGTGTATGAACTTTGTTTCAGATGGGTTCATGTCTCTGCCGAGTGGCAAATCTGTTAAGCAGCCGGTGAAGATACTGCAAGACACTGTGGAAGCCCAATCCTTCATTTTGGAGGGCATTTTGCCCTTGTCTGACATTTCAGCAACTTGTTGCAGTGCGTTAATACAAGGGGTGGAGAAGGGATGCATGGAAGTTCTTTTGTAAAACGTGGAACTCAAATCTGATCTTATTTCTGGTTCCGTTGTCATTTGGAGTAAGGCCTAGGCTACTGGTGAAGGGGTCTCATTCATTTTGGGAAATGATTTAGTTGGAGGGAAGGTTGTGCTAAATCCTGTCATTTGTAAGGAACACAGAGTAGGGGAACCTGAATAGTTCACGAATGCACTGTGCTTTAGAGTGTTCCCAGCGTGTGCCGTTACACGTGCTATGTCTAAGAAAGTCGCCGGGAGCAAGTCTAGTGTTGAGGAGGACGTCAGCGATCCCACCATGGTCGATCTGTCTGAGATGTTTATGGGTGATTCTGATTTCAGTTGACCTCTCCTTTGAAAACCCCAAAGATGAGCATGTTTGTCGGACCACTGAAGGAAGAGAGGGACCCCTACAGTTGACACTTCGATGTCTGGGAAGTAGCTGATTGCTGAACAGAGTAAGGATGTTTCCCGCTCCCCTCTTTTTGCTGAGATGTCATCTCATTAGTCAGTATGTTTTACACCTGTGCTGGCTTGTCATCTTGTTAGTAAGGTGTTTCATCTGTGCTGGCACAGTTGGCTGGAGAGATGTGGAGGGTTAACACCTTTAGTTGGCTCTCCTTATTTGCTAAAAGTTATTTTTTTAAATATTTTATTTATTTATTTTATTTTTATTTTTTATTTCCCCTTTATTTAACCAGGTAGGCCAGTTCTCATTTACAACTGCAACCTGGCCAAGATAAAGCAAATCAATGTGACACAAACAACAGAGTTACACATGGGATAAACAAACGTACAGTCAACAACACAATCGAAAAATCTATCTACAGTGTGTGCAAATGTAGTAAGATTAGGTAGGTAAGGCAATAAATAGGCCATAGTGGTGAAATAATTACAATTTAGCAATTAAACACTGGAGTGATAGATAGAAGATGAACGTGCAAGTAGAGATACTGGGGTGCAAAGGAGCAAAAAATGTATAACAATGCTTCACTTCGTAGGGTTATTTTTGATTTAGGGTGGAGTAAAACCTCTTGCTTCGCCTCTTCCTCTTTGCCCTTGCCTAACCAACAACAGCCGTATTTCAAATAATGTCCAAGGTTGAGTCCAGTGGTCACGTGGCTTGTATCCGCTTGTATTGTGATCCCAAGGGGAGCAGTGGTAGAGGTGTCACTACACACTCCCTTGGTTTGAATCCAGGCTGTATCACAACCAGCCGTGATTGGGAGTCCGGTGTATCACAACCAGCCGTGATTGGGAGTCCGGTGTATCACAACCAGCCGTGATTTGGAGTCCGGTGTATCACAACCAGCCGTGATTGGGAGTCCGGTGTAATCACAACCAGCCGTGATTGGGAGTCCGGTGTATCACAACCAGCCGTGATTGGGGTTTGCCCGGTGTAGGCAGTCATTGTAAATAACAATTTGTTGTTAACTGACCGCAATGCTGTATGGGATGAGTAGTTTGTTTTCCCCCTGACTCTGGTATGTACAGTGCCTTGCGAAAGTATTCGGCCCCCTTGAACTTTGCGACCTTTTGCCACATTTCAGGCTTCAAACATAAAGATATAAAACTGTATTTGTTTGTGAAGAATCAACAACAAGTGGGACACAATCATGAAGTGGAATGACATTTATTGGATATTTCAAACTTTTTTAACAAATCAAAAACTGAAAAATTGGGCGTGCAAAATTATTCAGCCCCCTTAAGTTAATACTTTGTAGCGCCACCTTTTGCTGCGATTACAGCTGTAAGTCGCTTGGGGTATGTCTCTATCAGTTTTGCACATCGAGAGACTGAAATTTTTTCCCATTCCTCCTTGCAAAACAGCTCGAGCTCAGTGAGGTTGGATGGAGAGCATTTGTGGACAGCAGTTTTCAGTTCTTTCCACAGATTCTCGATTGGATTCAGGTCTGGACTTTGACTTGGCCATTCTAACACCTGGATATGTTTATTTTTGAACCATTCCATTGTAGATTTTGCTTTATGTTTTGGATCATTGTCTTGTTGGAAGACAAATCTCCGTCCCAGTCTCAGGTCTTTTGCAGACTCCATCAGGTTTTCTTCCAGAATGGTCCTGTATTTGGCTCCATCCATCTTTCCATCAATTTTAACCATCTTCCCTGTCCCTGCTGAAGAAAAGCAGGCCCAAACCATGATGCTGCCACCACCATGTTTGACAGTGGGGATGGTGTGTTCAGGGTGATGAGCTGTGTTGCTTTTACGCCAAACATAACGTTTTGCATTGTTGCCAAAAAGTTCAATTTTGGTTTCATCTGACCAGAGCACCTTCTTCCACATGTTTGGTGTGTCTCCCAGGTGGCTTGTGGCAAACTTTAAACAACACTTTTTATGGATATCTTTAAGAAATGGCTTTCTTCTTTCCACTCTTCCATAAAGGCCAGATTTGTGCAATACACGACTGATTGTTGTCCTATGGACAGAGTCTCCCACCTCAGCTGTAGATCTCTGCAGTTCATCCAGAGTGATCATGGGCCTCTTGGCTGCATCTCTGATCAGTCTTCTTCTTGTATGAGCTGAAAGTTTAGAGGGACGGCCAGGTCTTGGTAGATTTGCAGTGGTCTGATACTCCTTCCATTTCAATATTATCGCTTGCACAGTGCTCCTTGGGATGTTTAAAGCTTGGGAATTTTTTTTGTATCCAAATCCGGCTTTAAACTTCTTCACAACAGTATCTCGGACCTGCCTGGTGTGTTCCTTGTTCTTCATGATGCTCTTTGCGCTTTTGACGGACCTCTGAGACTATCACAGTGCAGGTGCATTTATACGGAGACTTGATTACACACAGGTGGATTGTATTTATCATCATTAGTCATTTAGGTCAACATTGGATCATTCAGAGATCCTCACTGAACTTCTGGAGAGAGTTTGCTGCACTGAAAATAAAGGGGCTGAATAATTTTGCACGCCCAATTTTTCAGTTTTTGATTTGTTAAAAAAGTTTGAAATATCCAATAAATGTCGTTCCACTTCATGATTGTGTCCCACTTGTTGTTGATTCTTCACAAAAAAATACAGTTTTATATCTTTATGTTTGAAGCCTGAAATTTGGCAAAAGGTCGCAAAGTTCAAGGGGGCCGAATACTTTCGCAAGGCACTGTACATAGTCTTGTACCCTTGACTTTTTTTTCTCATAAATCATTTTGTTTTAAGTGATTTCTATTATTTTGAAAGAATGGTTCTCCCCAGAGATTGTTGTTGTACCTAATTACGGTTTGGAACCACACAAGCAGCATGTTGTTGACATTTTTATGCAAAAGAAATGTATGGGTGTGTCAGTTCCAGAACTATAACCCCAGGAATGGGGGTGTGGCCCCTCAGAGCCCTATAAGGCCAGAGGGGGTGTGGTACAGCGCATTCTGAAAGTATTCAGACCTCTTGACTTTTCCCACATTTTGTTACTGTAAGGGTTGCGGAACCGGTGGCAGTGAAGTCAGACGTAGGAGAGCAGAGATAAGTAATAGCCGGAGCAGTTTCATTACAAAACAAACTGCAATACAAAAATAACCTACATGGGTACAAAACCTGATGCACACCAGTAACATAGCGTACAAGCACTTACAAACAAACAATTCCACACAAGGACATGGGGGGAACAGAGGGTTAAATACACAACAATTAATGATGGAAATGGAAACCAGGTGTGTATGAAAACAAGACAAATGGAAAATGAAAAGTGGATCGAAGATGGCTAGAAGACCGGTGACACCGACCGCCGAACACCGCCCGAACAAGGAGAGGAAACGACTTCGGTGGAAGTCGTGACAGTTACGTTACAGCCTTATTCTAAAACGTATGAGTTTTTAGTTTATTTATTCCATCTACACACAATACCCCATAATGACAAAGTGAAAACAAGTTTTTACACATTTTTTAAACAAAAAGTTAAAAATTGAAATACCACTTATTTACATAAGTGTTCAGACCCTTTGCTATGTGACTCGGAATTGAGATCAGGTGCATCCTTTTTCCATTGATCATCCTTGAGATGTTTATAGACTCTCCTGTCTATATAAGGTCACACAGTTGACAGTGCATGTCAGAGCAAAAACTAAGCCATGATGTCGAAGGAGCTATGAGACAGGATTGTGTCGAGGCCCAGATCTGGGGAAGGGTACCAAAACATTTCTGCATCATTGAAGGTCCCCTAGAACAGTGGCCTCCATAATTCTTAAATGGAAGAAGTTTAGAACCACCAAGACTCCGCCGCCCAGCCAAACTGAAGAATTGGGGGAGAAGGGCCTTGGTCAGGGAGGTGACCAAGAACCTGATGGTCACTCTGACAGAGCTCCAGAGTTCCTCAGTGGAGATGGGAGAATCTTACAGAAGGACAGCGATCTCTGCAGTGGCCAGACAAATGTCACTCCTCAGTAAAAGGTACATGACAGCCCGCTTGGAGTTTACCAAAAGGCACCTAAAGGACTGTGACCATGAGAAACAAGATTCTATGGTCTGATGAAACCAAGATTGAACACTTCAGCCTGAATGCCAAGCTTCACGTCTAGAGGAAACCTGGCACCATCTCTACGGTGAAGCATGGTGGTGGCAGCATCATGCTGTGGGGATGTTTTTCCAGCAGCAGGGACTGGAAGACTAGTCAGGATCGAGGGAAAGATAAATGGAGCAAAGTACAGAGAGATCCTTGATGAAAACCTGCTCCAGAGCACTCAGGACCTCAGACTGGGGAGAAGGTTCACCTTCCAACAGGACAACAACCGTAAGCACACAGCCAAGACAATGCAGGAGTGGCTTTGGGGCAAGTCTCGGTATGTCCTTGAGTGGCCCAGCCAGAGTCCAGACTTGAACCCGATTGAACATCTCTGGAGAGACCTGAAAATAGCTGTGCAGCAATGCTCAGCAATGGGGAATTCAGCCTGACAGAGCTTGAGAGGATCTGCAGAGAAGAATAGGAGAAACTACCCAAATACAGGTGTGCCAAGCTTGTAGCGTCATACCCAAGAAGACTCAAGGCTGTAATCGCTGCCAAAGGTGTTTCAACAAAGTACTGAGTAAAGGGTCTGAATACTTATGTAAATGTGATATTTCCGTTTAAAATGTTTAATACATTTGCAAAATATCTAAACCTGTTTTTGCTTTGTCATTATGGGGTATTGTGTGTAGATTGATGAGGGAAAAATACAATTGAACCCATTTTAGAATAAGACTGTAACGTAACAAAATGTGGAAAAAGTCAAGGGGTCTGAATACTTTCTGAATGCACTGGCCAATATATCACAGCTAAGGGGTGTTCTTAGGCACAACATAAAGCAGAGTGCCTGGATACAGCCCTTAGCTGTGGTATATTGGCCATATACCACAAACCCCAGAGGTGCCTTATTATTAGCTCTTTACCAACATAAATATAACAGGAAACAAGTATTTTTGTTTCTGTTGTAAACACTATTGTCTGATATACACACTAGTGAAGCGCAGATTGACTCATATCCCGCAGGCGGATTTAGGGTAATGAAACATTGTGTGGATGAAAGGCGGGTGGGTGGCGGGCGGGTTGAAAAAGATAAATAAATGTATAAAAAAATATTGATAAATGTATCATTCTTGTGCAATTAATATCTACAGGCCACATTGAGGTTTGTCTTTCATTATTTTTTATTTGGCATTAGTGCGTACGCTTTAGCTTTAGGTCTTAACTGTACTCACGCCAAATGCTTTTGGGATCTTGGACAGTAAACGTTACCGTCGATCCACTGAGGCAAAAAGGCCAATGTCACAGTATAATTCAATAAGTGAAAATCTGCTAAATGTAGAGTTGAAAATAAAGAGAAGGGAGGGGCAGAAAAGTAATGTTTAGGAAAGTTTTGGTGATGTGGTATTTATTTAAAAAATTGACTTAACCTTTATTTAACTAGGCAAGTCAGTTAAGATCAAATTCTTATTTACAATGACAGCCTACTCCTGCCAAACCCGGACAACGCTGGGACAGTTGTGCGCCGCCCTCTGGGACTCCCAATCACGGCCGGATGTGATACAGCCTGGATTCGAACCACTGCGCCACTACACCACTGCGCCACGACGATGATAGCAAGTGTGATGATTGTTCTAGTTCATAAAAACATTAGGCCACTGTTCAAAAGGTCTAAATAATAAATAAATACATGAATAAAGGTTAAAGAAAACCGTCATTGTTCAATAATTGTTCAACAGAAAAAAAGGGAACTGTACAGTGCTTTTTCTGTATTTGCAGGTTAAGGTCGGCCACAGGCCTCAGATTTTTACTTTATCATATATAGTCGGGAGGTTACGGATGGGTTATTAGCAATTATGGGTGGATGCGGGATGGGTGAACAAACAGCTGACCTGCGCATCACTTATACACACAGCTGAAATGCTGTTTCAGCCAATCAGCATCCAGGACCCAAAATAGCCCGTTTATAACTAAGAATATTACTTAGCTACAGCTACTTAACCATCTGTCATTGATCTCGCTTTCAGTCCATCTTCTTCAAGTATGATCAGGACTCTTCAGGGACCATGTGCCCCATTTGAGCTTAGTCTGGCCCTCCAGGCTGCCGGTGCATACACTCACGCACGCACGCACGCACGCACGCTCGCACACACACATACACACACTCTCTCCGTCTCTGTGT
Organism: Oncorhynchus mykiss; assembly: GCF_057628025.1. Lineage (NCBI taxonomy): Eukaryota > Metazoa > Chordata > Actinopteri > Salmoniformes > Salmonidae > Oncorhynchus > Oncorhynchus mykiss. The sequence goes on from NC_143045.1 coordinate 3,829,728, forward strand.
CTACCTCTTACACTCCCTCCCTCCCTCAATCTCTAACTCATTCAGAGTTCACCCTGGGATTTTTTTAACAAGGTGGTGCTATTGAGTACGCCGGGGGCAGTGCCCCGCCTTTTGGACTCAGAGACGTTTGTGATAATTAAACACCTGTAACTGCCATTTCCTGAATTCTCAAGCACAAATATACTATATGGGTGTGATGTCTGTCTTTAAATGATCACAAATAGTATTACAAATCAAGTTTTACATAGTGGCACAGCCAGTCCACGAGGTGGCACAGCACCACTCTTACGCTCTCTGTGGAGAACCCTGCCATTCGCTCACTTACTATCTCACTTTCATATCCTTGTTACATTTTACCCTCCACCTTTGCTGAAAAAAAACAGCATAGACCAGCATATGCTGCTGACTGGTGCTGGTTTTGCTGTTGACCAGCCTTTGTTGTGTTGGAGGTGACCAGTTTATGCTTGTGATGCATATGCTGGTCACCAGCGAAACCAGCATGAATGTGCTGAATTATTTCAGACAATACATTACATATATCATAAGGCCTTACTTGGAGGGTCTAATTTTTCTGTAACACAGTGGCCACATCAGGCATGTGAGTCACATTATGCTGGCTTGCAAAGTGATGTTTAATTCCTATTGGAATCCAGCCAGGCTGTAGATATCCAACAGGAGCTTTTATTCACCCACAATCTGTATTCAGAATGACTGCAAGGGTTAGAAAGATTCATAAACTAGTCTACCTAAACCATCTAAACTGGAACAACAGATTGGATTCGTTGTTGGTCAATCACAGCACATCTTTTCACATCAGATCATTTTCAGGGCTGATCTGATTGGTCAAAAGACACATTTGTGGGAAAAAAAGATCAGGGCTGCCTATCTAAACACATACATATGTTTGAGCCAAATAAAGGCCCGGTCCTGACCGGACCAAATCTGAACCAAACATACACGTCTTTGATTGGTTCAGATTAGGTCCGGGCTGGACCAAAAATCTACGTCTGTGGACATTGAAATCAAGGCCGACTGTACCAAAAAAAAAGATGGCCAAAAGACGTTGGCGTTGGTCCGTGCTTAGTGGGGATGCTGGTCAGAACAGCTTGACCAGCTAGATCATGGGTATTCAACTCTGACCCTATGAAGTCTGGAGCCTGCTGCTTTTTTGTTCTACCTGGTAATTAATTGCACCCACCTGGTGTCCCAGGTCTAAATCAGTCCCTGATTAGAGGGGAACAATGAAAAAAAATGCAGTGGAACTGGCTTTGCGGTCCAGAGTTGAGTTTGAGGGAGGTAGACCATGCTGGACAGGCATAGACCAGCTTGGTCACCAGCATACCAGCATGATCAGATCAGCTTGACCCGCTAGAACCAGAAATGGGCAACTCTAGTCCTTGGGGGCCGGAATGGTGTCACACTTTTGCCTCATCCCTAGTAAATGCAGCTGAATAAACTAATTGCATTCTAAACTGATAGTGATTAGTTGATTACAGATCATGATTAGTTGAGTCGGGTGTGTTCGCTGGGGCAAAAGTGGGACACCAATCAGGCTATACCTTTACTAATGCCCTCTAACCCCGACTGGTTGCTCCTCTCTTTGCTTTTCTTTTACAGTGGCTGCATGAACACCTGTGAGTGTGCTCTGTAAACAGGCTTTTCTGAGCGGGCACTGCAGGGGCATTCTGTCTGAGCAGTACCATGTGACGACGTCATGCCTCCGTTGGCGCCCTCGTCCACACACGAATGAACGAACGCGCACACACACACACACACACTAACAACTCCAGGCCTTTGTCACCATATAGCCCGCTCCTATAGGCTCTTTCACATTAGGAGTGTCAGAATAACAGCCTGAAAGCAGTACAGTATGTGATGACTATGTCACACGGCACATTATATTCTACTGTGATGTACAGCGCTGTCATTCTCTACTGCCATATTGTATTATAGTGCTTTACATTAATTTACATGGATTGTACCTCTGGAGTTAGTGTCACCACTAATGTATTCGATGTGAACGCAGGTACTGTATGTATCTCTCTCAATGTAAATTTACACTGAGTGTGCAAAACATTAAAAAGACCTTCGTAATGTTGAGTTGCAACCCCCGACACTTTTGCCCTCAGATCAGCCTCAATTCGTTGCGGCATGGAGTTGACAAGGTGTCGAAAGTGTTCCATAGGGATGCTGGCACATGTTGACTCAAATGCTTCCCACAGTTGGGCAAGTTGGCTGGATGTCCTTTGGGTGGTGGACCATTCTTGATACACACAGGAAACTGTTGTGTGAAAAACCCAGCAGCGTTGCAGTTCTTGACACTAACCGGTGTGCCTGGCACCTACTACCATACCCCGTTCAAAGGCCCTTAAATCGTTTGTCTTGCCTATTCACTCTCTGAATGGTGCATATTACACAATCCATGTCTCAATTCTTAAGGCTTAAAAATACTTCTTTCACCTGTCTCCTCCCCTTCGTCTACACTGAAGTTGGTTTAACAAGTGACATCAACATGGGATCATCACTTTCACCTGGTCAGTCTATGTCATGGAAAGAGTAGGTGTTCTTAATGTTTTGTACACTCAATGTATCTCAGCTATTTCAGCTAAGTCTTTTCAGTATTTCAGTTATTTATTTCCCCTCTTTCATTGTTTGACTTTTAGCTGGTGAAAATGTTGTTAAACCGTTGGAAAATATAATGACAAACGCCATAATGAAATGTATCCAAAAATAAAAATGTTTGCAGATATGAATCCACTCTGTTAATATTAAATTATCCCTGTGTTTATAAATACAACCCAGCCTCACACACACACGGTGAGTACGGCCTGCCCCGGTGAGGGATTGAAGGTGAGGTCTCAGCTGCGCTGCACTCACCGTCTCTATTCTTATCATACTGACGCCACGTACAGCATCAACACGCACTCGCCGCCTCCTCCACTACGTTCCCTCGCTCCCTCCCTCTTTTGCTCCATTCCTCCCTCCCTCGCGCTTTCTCTAGTAACTCTGTCTCACAATCTGCCTCCTTCTCCCTCTGGTTACCCTCCGTGCACTGTCACACACAAACATTTATGCTCTTGTCCTTTCTCCTGATGCAGCTATAAATGGAAGCTTTGCTTCACATACAGCCTCCTGTTCATCTTTAGGTGACTAAACTCAGGTTGCCCATGGCAACAGTCCATCCACCTCCGGACAGAAGGGGGGGGGGGGGACTACGATGACATAATACACATGTACCAGGATGGGGCACTCCTCTCTGTGTCTCTTTTCACGACAAAACAAATACAACACACAACATACTCACACACTCTAGGGGCTGTATCAGTACAACCCAGCAAGATATCATTACAGGTATCACCCCCCCCACCAACACCACCTGCTCCTTGCACCCAACCTCCCGGTGGGGTGCTGACTGTAATGCTATGACACAGGCTTGGCGTCTGTTCTTGGGATGTGCTGGTATTTCTGTGCCGTAGTGGCAGGGGAGGCTACAGGAATAGTGCTGGAGTTGTAGTGTGGGGGTGTTGGGGGGGTGCATACGGAGTCTGCCAAGCTGCAAATGTAGCCCAGGCTCACTCGCTCCCGCATAACGTGATGATCTCAGTCGTCACAGTGAGGTATTTAAAGATGTGCTTGTGTGTCGGCATGGGACACAGAGTGCATGATTTACCAGACGAGGTGATTGAGACGAGGGCTGTATTTACATTTACAATACGCCTCCTCTCTGTCTATTGTTTCTCATCGCACTGCTGCTATTTATTAGTCAGCCTGTCACCTATATCCTTGGCGGTTTACTATAAATTGTGCTGTAATAGTGACAGGTGTGCCTCAGTCACTGACTACTAATTGAAACAACAATTCATTGTGAAATGTCAAGCAGATATAACATGATCTAACAGTCAAGCATGTGGTCATAGTTGCTTTCACTTGAGTACAATTTGTGTAAATATTTTGACAGCTAGATTTGAAGGAATTAGATTTGAATTAGATTCATGTATTAATCTTCATAGTCAGGCTACTTTCTATTGCATCACAAGCCAAATCCGTATTAAAACCATACTAAAGTCATATAATTCACTTCACTGGTAAATGCAACCCCGTTACAAAGGCATAGTTCACCCAAATGACATATTGGTTTCCTTACCCTGTAAGCAGTCTGTGGACAAGGTAAGACAGTAATCCATGCTTTGCTTTTTTCAGCCGGCCATTGTCTCCAGGGAGCATTTAGGCCACAAAATTGCTCGCTTAAACTTTTGTGGCCCAAAACCGATGCAAGTCATTGTCCTAAATATTAGCATATGAACATCTGTTTTTCCATGTCACAATCAGTCAGTGTCTAAAAGGTAACGATGGAAGCATTCAAGGGTGCAGACACTGCAGCCTTCGAGGATTGGAGTCAGGTTTCCCTGCTCAGAAGTGACTCCACTGTCGTGTTAGGTGAATGATACTAGGTCATTCCTGTGCTGCGATATGATTTCCATGCCCTGGTTTGCATGGATAGGTCGGCCCAGTGAATAGGTTGGCGCAGAAGGCAGAAGCAGTGGAGATGTGGCAGAGGAGGAATGGGGGAAGTGAGAGGTGAGGATCAGAGGTGTGGGGGGGGGGGGTAAGAATCAAACCCTTTCAGGTCATTTTTTTAAGAGTGTATGTGCAGAGTTGTAAGAGTGGATAAAAGGGGTGAGTCATAAAGGAGGTTGGGTGAGGAGTATAATGCAAAGCCAGTGTGTGGGTGAGGAGCGGATGGGAGTGTGTGGGTGAGGAGCAAAGGGGAGTGTGTGGGTAAGAGGGGTGAGGAGCAGAGAGGAGTGTGTGGGTGAGGAGCAGAGGGGAGTGTGTGGGTAATAGGGGTGAGGAGTAGAGGGGAGTGTGTGTGAGGGGTGAGGAGCAGAGGGGAGTGTGTAGGTGAGATGGGTGAGGAGGAGAGGGGAGTGTGTGGGTAATAGGGGTGAGGAGTAGAGGGGAGTGTGTGTGAGGGGTGAGGAGCAGAGGGGAGTGTGTGTGAGGGGTGGGGAGCAGAGGGGAGTGTGTGGGTTGGGATGGGTAATGACACAGAGATGGGGTGAGGGGGATGATGATGGGAGCACATGCAGAACTCTGTCTTCACATATGTCGTGTAACATCATTCCTACCCCTTGCCTCTGTCTCTTCCATCCAATCTTATTTGATCTCTCTTTCCAATGTATCTCTACATTTGTATTTTATTTTTTCTTCCCCTCTCTCTCCCACTCACTCCCTATCTCCCTCCCTGTTATGTGCCTTAAAAAATTGGGCATCCCTTATATAAGAAGGGAAGGAGATAGGGGAATATGGAGGGCAAGAGATAGGTTGAAAATAGATGGACAAAGAGACACGGTGAGCGAGAGAAAAGTGAGTGGGGGGGGAATAATCATGACATTCGACCCTCTCCTCCTCCCTCTGCCTCCCTGAATGGCAGTTGGCCTGTTGAAAGTAGTCTAGGTTTGACGTGCTGTCTGAGTCACGGAGAGCTGCGGAATACTAAAACCCACTAATTGCATTTAACTTTGGGTACCCAACTCCCATGCAGTGCATGATACAATAGAACAAGCCATGCTAATTTCTGCTGCTGACGGCTAAGGATTCACTCAAACAAAAACAAAAAGCAATTGAAAAAGGAACAATTACGCAGTCCACAATCAGAGACACAGGAATGTATTGGCAGGCATCCCGTCTATATTTGTTGTGCGTGGTCATACAAGAAAAGGGGGGATTAGAAATTATGCCAACAATTAAATTGAACCTACAATCTATCTGCAATAGGTCATATTGTTTTTGTGCATCTCTGAGCGATGTTCAGTCAATTCCCGGGGTCATTCTATGCAAAACACACCGAATAGTGCAGATACACATGAAGGTCATCGATAGAACACTGCTCAGAGAGATGCACAAAAACAATATAACATTCAAAATAGGTGAATCTTTGCATTAACACCTGTCTCACTCCAGCCCTGAGTTCATTGCTATCTACCACAAGTCAGTAAGAGTTATTGACCCTGTCTGTCTGTCTGTCTGTCTGTCTGTCTGTCTGTCTGTCTGTCTGTCTGTCTGACGCAGGAGGAGAAGTGGAGGGATAGGCCTGGTTAATCAAGTTTTAGTCCTAGCCCGTGCAAATCCTCTGTTTTACACTCCCTGGTCTTTGGTCCAAGTATAACACAACCCAGACAGCTGTAGAATGAGCAGGAGGGAGAAAGAGCGAGATGACCTAATTCTGCTCCTAGCCCTTCCAGATGTTTCCAGACACGACTGAATGTTTCACGAGATCACGCAACACAGAGGAGGGGGACAGGGGTTCCCTGTCTCCCTTCCCAAACAAACAGAGTGTAGAGACATGATACATACTTAACTGTAGTTGTGGAAGTGGGAGGTAGAGAGTAGAGACATTACTCTTTCCTGAGCTGAGCAATTTCTTTGCTCAGTACATACCTCAGATAGTTGTAACATTTTAATAATAGGTCTACACTAAACAGGGGGAGTGTTCAACATAGCGGTAAAATATTGTTGTTTGACATATCTAATAAAGCGACTGTAACCAGAAATAGGGGGAAGTTAAGAGGTTTTAACAAACAGAAAAAAGTTAAGTCCACAGTTCCAAAAGTTTGAACGTTATTGTGAGCTCAGAGGTTTCGTTCAAGCGGCCAATGTTATTCATTTCAGATCTGCTATATTTCAGTTAATATAACAAACACAAGTCACGTTTTCTTAGACTGAGGAAATGGCCCATCTATGCTGCCAAGAAAGAATTACTGGATTTGACGGACTAGGAATGGGGAGAAGGAGAGGTTATAGGGACAGACTTTCTCCCTTATATCAGCAAGAGCAGCTGTCATATATACAGCCCTAAAACTGTGTAACCAAGAGCTAACTTCATAGCAAGCAATAGCCCCATAATCTGCCTGCCTCATAGTCTTCAACTATTCTGCTGAGCTTTTGTATTTTGCCTCGCAATCTAAGTGAGTAGCTACAGATGACAGACAGAAGAGGAAACTGTTGAGAGAGCTTTGGAGACAAAGTCAGCTCTATTTCTGTGGTTAACAGGGGGAGGGGTGGGAGGAATTCTTTGGTGTGTTGGGTAGAAAGAAATTCAGGTCAAACTTCTCTCAGTGGTGAAAGCCTGTGAGAGGGTTTAGGCAACGTTGTCGGGGTGAGCAGCCAGAAGGGGTGTAAACAACACCATTCTGAAGTGGGACGGGCCTGGTTGTTGCCTGGTAACAAATATTTGGGGCAGGAAGACTGGGCAAACATGCCTCGCCCCCCAAGGAAACAGGGGCAGGCCTCACTAGCAGAGTGTGAGTTAGCAGCTTCCCGGAAATACGAAGGACAAGCAAAACAAAGCACACTCAGGCACAGGACAGATCTACTGGTTAATTTCAAATTCAGTACATCTGTAATGCAAAATGCATGAACTCTCAAGACACTGATGGAAAGTGTAAAACTCCCAACAGTTATGCAGGTTTATTTAGTACTCCTAATACCACTGTGGTGTATATGACTACACATTTGGCATTTAGGCTACCTGATATCATTGAGACCAATATACTGTCAAATTATAACGTTAGGAGAATACTGCTTATAGCCACAGGTCTGATCCAAGATGTGTGTGTGCTTTAGCAAACTCCTTAGACTACTGTTGTTATGGTGCCATGAAAGAACCATACAAGATCATGGGAACGGGCTAAACGGGTCACAAGTTGCAGCCAAAAGAAAACAGGTCACACGTTGCTGCTAAATTTGGCTTGGGGGCCATTATTGGTTTGTTTGCGTATTGTCTACACCAGTCACCACATTTCCAGCACCTAAATGAGGGGGAAAGTCATGTGATTTCCTGTTTCTGTGGTGTACATATGAGAAACAACTAAGCAAAATTAGGGTATTTCCCTTATTACATCTATTTGAGATGTGTATTTGATTAAGAACAACAGTTTCGCTGAGTAGCTTACAATACAATTTCAAAACAACATTTAACCTCAGGAATTTGCTTAAGAAAATGATGAATGATAGTCAAATAAATACTATGACCTTGTGGTATTGCAGTATTCATATGGTGGATAATAATATTACCCAATAACTGGCAGTCAATGTTGTAAGCTCCTTCATTTTGCACCACATAGACTTCTAGCAGATTTATGTTCTGCACTACTGTGTGAATTTCAAAGCCAACACATCTCACATCGCTCCATCAAGCAGCGGGATAAATGTTTTTAATAACAGAACTTTTGCATGAAAATGAGCATTAACAACTCGTGGATGCAGATGGAAACTGATTGTCTAACTTCCTAGGCGGAACAATACACTATTTTGCGATAATTAATTCCGACCAAACTATTTAGCCACGAGTCGCAACCAAGTGGAATCTCCTGAAAAGCAAGTTAGGATATAAGTTCGCTTGCTTGTAGCTAGGCTACTGGCTGCGCTGCTGTAGCTAGTATCTCCAAACGCTTAACAAGACTACAAAGGTAGATATATGCATGCAAAATCACACAAGGATGAACTTGTATTTGAACGGAAATGGCAGGGCTATATCATCAACTTGAAAATACGCTGTTAAACGAGAAATTCGTGAACTTGTGGAATACATTTCAGTCAGCCATCTTATTCGTGCCTCAACAAACGCTCTACCCCTGCCCTGTCACTCAAGAACTGGTTACTGCGGAAACCGGTTGCCAAGCAACAACAACAAAAAAGACTACATTTGTAGCTACGTTTCTACGTCAGGCGTGTTGGAACGGTATCTCCAAGGCAACACAACGCTGTACTGTGTACACATGCAGCAGACTTCATCGTGGTGAGAAAGGGATAGCAAACACATGGTCGGTCTGTAAAACCTCTCCAGTCTTGTTTTATCCGTTATATAACCTAAACAAGACTCGTTAGATTGATTATATAAACATGCTGAACACGCCTGGGTTTTTCTTGTGTGTGCCTAGCAAGCCTCAGCTTGCAGTGCAGATATGTTTACTGACAAGTGAATTGCTGTTTGCCTGATGCAGATGTTAACGGTATTCCTTAATTCAACCACCCTTTCCTTTATTAGACAGCTTAATGGTGGTAGTGGTTGTTGTCGTTTTTACAGTCGGTGCAGTTAGAATGTGAAACTTTAGGTAGTCTATTGATCTCAATAATACTGTGCCCCATTGATGTTGTAGACCTCCAGCCCTCTTCTTGATAACTTCCCTGATTATGAACCACCATCCCCTAATATAATACAACACTTGCTGCTCTCCTGTGTAGGTAGGTAAATGTATTGTCAAAGTGGTATTGTTATGACCTCAGAGCTTCCCATGAACCATCTGTCCGGATTACTCATCGCGATTGATCACCGACAAAGTACAGAACGTTCCTTGTCGGTGACGTTGTAGTGCTGACTAATTGTTATTATCCCCACTATTCCCTGCCCTTATACACACCGATGTATGCTGCCATGACATTTTACGACATTGCAAACCTAATTATTTTTCTTGTCTATTTTAAGACCCCCCCCACACACACACACACACTCACACACACACACCTCCTCCCACCTGCCATATTCCCATTGGCGTCTGTACGTAGGGAGAAGTCTACAGAAAATGAATAATTTTCTGTACAATTCGACAGAGGATGTTTGCAGTGACAGCAGTGTATGGCGACGATTTCCGTCACTGCTGCCCACTGTCCGTGTCGGAACACTCTGCCTCTCAATCTGTTGACATATTTTCTGGTAAAACGTTTGGAGGCTGTTGAATAAAGAATAGCCCTCGTTGTTATTCTGGGAACTTGTGTAAAAAAAAAAAATGACAACAGAATCATTGATCAGCGACGCCCTCTGCACATTTTACATCCCACACTCATGAATAACACGTCTATCTTGCCTACTTCATGCATGAGTGTGTAGCTACTCACAGTCCATAGATATGTTACCTGAAGATGCTCCACTCATACAAAAACATGTCGAATGGAAGTCCAAAAACGCTTACTCATTGCTTCATGCGCTTATGCTCGATCTTCTCCATTTCAGTCTAAAAGACCAGCTCATAAAGAAATCTTAATGAAATCAATCAAATTACATCTTACATCAGCTGATGTCACAGAGTGCTGTACAAAAACCCAGCCTATAACCCTAAACAGCAAGCAATGCAGGTGTAGAAGCATGAAATCTGATGATCCGCCACTTAATGCTATGATAAAGAAAAATAACTGAATGTGTTCAAACGTACCAGCGCAAAAACCTGTCGAAATCCCAGCAGCAGAAGACCCAGTTATAGAACGAGGGATTCCACGGCCTCTCCAAGAAAGGGAACTCCCGAGGGCGTGTCAGTGAGAAAGTTCACTCGAGAGGATTTCCTCTCTTTGCCTGGTGGGTTTCCTTCCTCTTGTGAGCGATGTCAAAGCAAGTAATTGCGTAAGAAATCGACAATGGAATGTGCATATGTTTATAATGGCCAACCGGTCTGAATAGGCCTACTTGAATAGTGCCAGTAGGAAGTAAGTAGCCTGTCCCATTGTCTATTTTTCAATGATGTTGCTCAACAGCCTAGAAGTAATTTCAGTAATTTCCCATTTCATTGTCACTAGGTTATAGCCTACAGTATATACAAGGCTATATATTTGCTAGATCTATATTCGTTTATATATTAATTTATCTATTTAGGCCTATGCAAATAATAATAATACGTATAGGAGGCAGACAGTGTGTACGTTAATTCCTGTTTTATTATTTATCATATTCATTAGCGGCAGGGTAGCCTAGTTGGAATGTTGGACTAGTAACCGAAAGGTTTCGTGTTCAAATCCCCGCGCTGACAAGGTACAACTCTGTCGTTCTGCCCCTGAACAGGCAGTTAACCCACTGTTCCTAGGCCGTCATTGAAAATAAGAACTGACTTGCCTAGTTAAATAAAGGTAACAAAAAAAATAAGCAATGGGCTAAACTAGCCCTCAAAGTTGTACTTGATCTGGAGCTTAACTCCACAATACCTAGGCTGTTTACTGAGTCTACAAAATAATTATTAGGCTACATGAGTTTACACCTCCAAAACACTAAGAACACGTGCATTTAGATGTTCATTTAATCTACTTTACAATCCATACTTTGGCTAGGTGCACACTAAAATGGTCATAACTTGTTGTTTCAGTAAATGTACTATCAGAAATTGTTTCTTGATTAGAAAATATATCGTGGCTGTGATAGTAACATGTTATATATTCTCGTCTGCTGTACGGTTTCTGCGGGAGAGGGAATCCCTAGCTAAACGTCATTACCAAGGATACCAAACAAAAACACAACCCCATAAATGGGCACGTACGTCAGCGGAACTCCTAGGCGGGACTTCGTATCCTTTACAATGCTTCTCTCGTACTCCATGGCTTCATTCATAAGACAAGACTCGCTTCTGTGGACTGTGACTCTATATCGCTGATCAGTTTACACATAGTGGACTTTTACATGGATCTATCATTGCACATTGTAAAAAGGGGACAAAGGACACATTTTAGCGGATTCTGAATCGGATCGATGAGTTTTTAAAAATCCGAAACGTAAGGACTGTTTCCATAGCAGCGAACTGGATTTCCTTCTTCATGCAACTTTTTTGGAAAGAGACCAATAGCATCTTACCGGAGCACAATAAGGAACACATTAACGGTAAAATACTTTCTAAACGTGAATGTTAGATAATGCAGCAACAACGGTTCTTATTACGTGATTTCCGATATATATGTAGGCTACACGTAAGGCAAGGTTTCCAGTTATGCATATTTACTGTTGTCCATATCCTAGATACACGAGACTGCATTTAAATTACATCAAACTGACAGCTGTCTCCCCTTGCCCTTGTGTGTTCGCTCGAACAGCAGGTGACATCACACTCACTCCGGGAACTGTAGGTTTCTCTCTCGGCTCCGCCCGGGAAATGTTCCAAGGGTTCCCCGGTGACTTTGATTCCGTCTCCCGTGGAAGTTCGTCCCCGTCTATTGAGTCTCAGTACTTTTCCTCCGTGGACTCCTTCGGGAGCCCGCCGGCCAGTGCCTCACAGGTAGGTCCAATAAGTCAAGCAATGATGAGTATCGGGGGAAAAAGGGAGTTTATGTGTCTTTTCCCCCCAATTTCAGATGTTGATTACTATAATATTGAGGAAACATTTCATTTGACAGATGTTTACATAATAATGCATGAAGTCTGATTTATGTTGTACATGATGATGTGGCCGTGGGCTGTATTCCAGAAATATGGGTTAAGTTAAGAATTCAATGATGCTTTACAGTTCAGTAGTATTTGCAAATGCTGGTGCAGTTATACCTTGTCGCGTTAGAGTTCTACCATGCAGAGTTTGGATTTATCAACCTGAGTATCATCATAATTATAAGCTTGTTGTTATATAGTTTCTATGAAAGGGAAAGGCAAGAAGATTTCCCTTTCACGTCTGATCAACCATGCGTGAAAAAAAATGCACTGCCAATTGCCTTGAAATCTACAGGCACTTGAATTGTATTGTAGTAAAGACTGGCCTGCCGGCATGTTTTCTGACTCAGGCTGTGCCACCTCTACTAGCAACGTGTACTGTCTTCGGTGGTAGGTTTACAGCACGCAGCGCAACGGATGACAACGCTTTGGCCCTCCTACGTACGCACAAAAAGCTCCGCCTTTGCTCGCTTCTCTCCACGCTCCCTGTTCTCAGGACTCACTGTGACGTAAATGCGTTCTATTTTGGAGTGTTACGTCGCGTTGCTAAGGGAACACCGAGGGTGTGACGGGGGAGGACGAAGGAGGAGGGGGGACTTATTCGAGCGAGTTGATTGGTTGAGGCGGCCCCTTGAAAGCTACATGTCGCCTTGCCTTAAACGCTTTCAAATGAATATTAATGCAACTCCGAGCTCACTATGGCATCACTGCTCGCCTCAGTTCTAATTAAAGCAGAGAGAGCCAGTGATAGATTTGGGCACCTAAATCTATTCTTGCAATGATCTCTTTATAACATTTGTTGTCCAGGAATTTTGGGAGACTCCAACTCTCACTGACATTCTACCATTCTATAAGAGTGACATTCACTGATATGATGTACTACTTTTTACAAGTTTGTATGAGCCTTTAGACGTTATTATAAGGGTTATCAATGTGTTATGTCTCTATATGTAGCACATTTGTAACTGACAAATTGTTTTTTATTAAGATAGGATCATAATGAGATCATATAAGACATTATAAGGGGGACATACATGCTTATGACTAGTCTTACAATGCAACGAATAGAATGGGTGTGTCAAACTGTACCCTGAAAGTGTGTGTCTTATGGACATCAAGGCTATGCAATCTTCTGCTGTGACGTCTACCATCTTGTGTACAAGGGAATCCCCATCGAAATAGTTCACAAAGCAATGTTTAAAGAGCAAGACACTTTTGTCGTCATTGCATTGTATGGCAGCATCCCATTTCTCTGTCTGTGTTCATGCCTAACCCCCCCATCTCTGTGTGTTCCAGGATTGTGTGTCTGCTGGTGGCGGGGACGGGGTAGGCAGTGGTTCCGGGGGCAGCAGTGGAGGAGTGGATATGCCAGGCTCCTTTGTGCCCACAGTCACAGCCATCACCAGCAGCCAGGACCTGCAGTGGATGGTGCAGCCAACACTCATCTCGTCCCAGGCCTCTGGCCAAAGTGGGGCGGGGACCTCGACTATGGCCCAGTCGGTGTCCCTGGTAGACCCTTATGATCTGCCAGGGCCCAGTTATTCCTCTGGCTCAGTTTTTACTCCCGCAGGCTCTGACACCCCGGGGCAAGGCCCAGCCCCGGGTCCTGTCCGTCAGTCCAGGGCCCGTAGCCGCCGTGTACGAGACGAGTCTGTGAGTGACGATGGAGATGTTGGTGTGTTTGTAAGTGTGTGTGTGCCCCGTGTGTCAATCTTTATATGTCGAGTGGGTAGACAGCAAGAATGAACACGTTCGCCGCGTTTCATTATGATACTGTATTTGACAATACATCTATATGTCTGTTATTCTCAGCTAGCGACGGCCCATTCAAGTGCATCAGAGAGATTCGAGGCAAAGACAAAGTTTGCATTTGTTTTAATCCCTCCTTAATTCTTTTCCCCCAGTTGACTCCAGAGGAGCAGGAGAAGAGGCGTGTTCGGCGCGAGAGGAACAAGCTGGCAGCCGCCAAATGCCGAAACCGCCGGCGCGAACTCACTGACAGACTGCAGGGGGTGAGCTTGCCTGTGTTCTTGCTGTCAAAAATGGCTTCCTGTGATAATTATATGCAGTGTGTTATGCTACATAACTAGGCTCATGATAATGACTGTGTATGTGAGTAATAGTAACACATGATGTTATTTAAGGGGTTGGTTATTAAGAGACGGGGGTTATTAGATGAAGAGAGCGAAGATGATTATAGTTCTTGTGACAGTCTATTGTGCCTACAGTTGGTATAGTCTAATTTACCAGTCCTAGCATGGGCTAAAGTATCTATTTCAAGGGGAAACATGTAGGCCTATCTATATCTAAAAACATAGCCGTGCATCCACCTCCACAGACGTAGAATGAGAACACCTGTGTTGTCTAACCCTCTACCCCCTCTACCCTCTCTCTCTCTCTCTCTCTCTCTCTCTCTCTCTCTCTCTCTCTCTCTCTCTCTCTCTCTCTCTCTCTCTCTCTCTCTTTATCTCCCTCCCTCCCTCCACAGGAGACTGACATCCTGGAGGAGGAGAAGTCTGAGCTGGAGGCTGAGATCTCTGAGCTGCAGAAAGAGAAGGAGCGCCTGGAGTTTGTCCTTGTGGCTCACCAGCCCAGCTGCAAGATCCCCTACCAGGAGCAGCAGGCCTCAGGCTCCACACAGCTCCAGCATCAGCCCCTACTGCCTCAACAGGCCCCCGTCTCCATCGTGGGCTTGACTGTGGAGGACACTTTCTACCTGCCTCCCGCCTACACCTCGCAGCCTTCTACTTCGCAGCAGCAGCAGCAACAACAGCAGCAGCAGCAGGTTCATCCGCAGCAGCAACAGCAGCAGGTTCATCCGCAGCAGCAGGTTCATCCGCAGCCGGGGATGATGCAGGAGGTAGCGTTTTCTAGTTCTTTCTATGGCTCAAGCGAGCCTGCGCCGGGTGAGGGTGGTGGTCACCACGATGGCGCGGCCGCTGGCAGCTACAACCCTTCATACACATCTTCATTTGTGTTCAGCTACCCAGAGGGAGCCTGCGGGGTCAGCGCTAACCAGAGAAACAGCAGCAGCGAGCAGTCCTCTGATTCCCTGAACTCGCCCTCGCTGCTCGCTCTCTGACTGACCGACAGACACACCACACCACACGCGCGCACACACATCCCCCCCCCTGTGTCAATCACCAGTTGCTCAAAAAAACAGTTGCCCATGATAGACGAGGTCAACAACATGGATAACATACATTATATGATGATCCATACAAACTCACACACATTCAGACCTGAAAAAACATGAAATCAAACCAAGTTTGACCACATAGCATTTAGTGCATATAAGCCACTGTTGTCCTAAATGAGAAAACTAAACGTAACTAACCAAGTATTTAAAGTGAATTCAAATTGAGTCTAAAACTCTGGGCTCTGAGTTGTCAGTCGATCTCTGAAACATCCTCTGACATCATACCCAGCTTAATTCACAGTGAATCTTTCAACGTCTTGTGACGTGCACGTCCAGTGCACACAGGAAATAGCAACATGCTCACCTGTGATCTCACAAGCACACTTATCCTCCCCGTCGTTCCCTCTGTCGGTCATTCCTCTCTCACTGCTCCTGCTCTCATCTTTTTCATCCCTCTCTTCATGCTGAATGTATTTGTGCAAGCTGAAATAGGGAAGAAGGACTGAGGTTTGGGTCTTTTTTTTGTGAGGCCAGACTGCCGAGCTCTTGCTCTCCCCTCCCGCCTTCCTCATCCTCTCGGTTCCTCTTGCTTCTTCGTCATTAGTTGTGACTTGGAAAGGGAAGGGCGTCACAGCCTCCAGCTATCTGGCTCTTTCTCTTTTTATCCTGCCGTCTGCTCTTCGTCCATCTCTCCATCTTTGTTTCTCTCCTCTGTGTGTCTCTCTCTGTCTCTTTGAAGTCTTCGAACCCTGAGAGCACGCCGAGCCCTTCCAGCCCCTGGGACCTTGACTGAGCGCCGGCCCACCTCACACGTCCCACACGGACGCGGACGCACCCCCAACTGAGGAGCCCTGGAGTATTTCGCTCAAAGCAGACAAAATCAAAAACTAAAAAACACACACACACACACACACACTGAAAATACACCAAATTTGATGGACACAAATGTAAAAGAGTTGTCACTCTTTTCTTTCTTCTCCTGAGCCATTGTTGGATGTTGAAACGATGGAGATGAAAGGAGACTTGTATTGTGACGGTGAGATGAGGACGGCGGGAGAATGAGAGATGAGGCTTTAGCCGAGGTAGAGGTCTAGAGGGAGAGCTGAAACTTTGGCAGAGAGAGAGGATGAGCCCCCTGTACTCGTAAGCCTGAATCGAATTTAAAACAATCCCCCAAAAAATCCTGCTTTTGTCAACTGTATGGGATGGGTTACCTCTTACCTGCAGAGTACCACCGCCATACTTCAAGCATCTGGATTGGTCTCCACTTGTTACTGATACTATTTTGTATAATGTTCTTCACCCTCCTTTATCACCAAGTATTTTCTGCTGTTGTTTTTAAGTCTAACCTTTGACCAGAGAAAATATCATGGTGAGAAAAAAAACATTGAGAGAGGAATGTACTTTTGGTAAAGTGCTTTTGTCGGACATGAGTCTGTTGGTAACCAATATGTTTAAAAATATATATATATTACTTTTAAGGAATATTCAACCAACCTCTGAACATTGGGATGAGTGGCCTCTGTGCCTCTCCTAGTGGGAGGTGCATTTATTGTGAGTGTATCCCACTCTGCGCCACTTGGCCCGCTTATTTCTTTCTTGATTGAGGTTGACATGATGAGAGAGAGCACAATACGGAGCCGGACACACAGAGGAGACAAGAGGAGGGGGTGTTTTATGAGTATATGCGTTCTACATTTTGTCTGTGAATTTGTTCCTTTTATTTCCAGTGACATTTGTTATGTTTTTACGTTTGAGTTTTTCGTTGTTGTTGCTTTTTGTCCTCCGCTCTTACCTGTGTTGTCGCTGCCAGACGTTCTTGTTCTCACAGGGGATGTTTCCCCCTTAATGTTACATTTACTATTGCATTCTAACTATTATTGTGTTATTATGTTATTTTTTTTATCTTCGTTTTGGCAACTTCAGAGGCATGATGTGCACTATAAAAACATTTTCTATGTGTCAAAAGTATACTTAAAAGCATATGCATATAGATACAAAAAATGTGTATATTTAAGTGTATGTACAATTATTGTGAAGTATGAATGTTTGAAAATATAAATGGGATATTTTTGTCAATGAAGAAACAGAGGTGCCGTTGATGAGGCTGGTTTTAAAATTGATATTTTTCTAAAAGAACAAAGATTTATATAAAAAAAAAAAAAACGATAATACTTAACCATTCCCTCAATATGACGCACATTATCACTGCCTGTGCTCATATGTTTTACATATAAAGCACATTATTCAGGATAACTATATCTAACATGTGATGCTGCATGTATTGCAGTTTGCCAATATGATGAGATTATTGAGGTGGTGCTATTGCCTTTTTGCTTTCACATTTGCCTGTTTGTTTGTTTGTTTTTCTCTGTGAGGTCAGTCCCGATGCCTATGCCGCCAAAGCTTAATGTCACCACTTAGTCCCCTACGGACCCAAAATGAGGAAACTAGTATGAATTGAATGTCAAAATACATATTAAAATATTAATAATGCAAATAATTTTTTATTGAATGTTTTTTTGTTGAGAACAGTCTGTTAGTCCAGTGTGCATTCCTGTTCAATAAAGTAGTTATCGTGTGATTCGAGCAACAGACATTTTTGGAGAGCTTTTCGAGAGTTTGCTCTCCTAAAAAAAAAAAATTGCCTCACAGTAGTTATTGTTGCATAACTTGAAATATCAATGGAGGTGTGATTGTGAAAGAAAAATTGTCTGGCTTATCATTAGATGGGCTAAAGTCTTAGTTGTGAATTGAAAAGAGGGCCCCTCCATTTTGATTGTGAAGCAAAAAAAATGTAACTTAAGTGCCAGGCTTCAAGTGGTACGACAAGGGACAAGCCTTATATGCCTTTTTTGAGTGACAAACTTCCATGCCTTTTGATTTCCTTCCATGAACCTACCATGGCATTGTTGATGATGTGTGAAAGAGGTTTACACTGATAGATGGCACGGTCTGGATAAGTATGGCTCGTGTACAGAATGTTTTGTGGTGCTTACTTATAGTATATCAGATGAACTTATCATAGAACATCCTGTTCTGGCAAATTCACTTACAACTTATCAGTGATGAGGTCCATGGGTCCTGTTCCATCAAAACCGCTCGAAGAGTCTCCAGGGTTGGGCAAAAATATACCACGGTTCTTCCACGGAATGAGAGCATGTTTGAATATTCAATCTGCCAATATTCATCTTATTTCACGCCCGAATCTTTAATTCCAAACATGCGTTCTCTTAGAGAATGTTATGTCATTTTTGTCTTACCCCGGAAACCCAGCTACCGGTTTGGAAGAATTCACACCTATGTCAGCACCGGACAGATCAGGAAATGAGGTCTAGTTCACATAAGTCTAATTTTCTAATCTGAACCATCCAAGAGAGAGCATGAGAGAGGCAGAAAGGTAAAGACAGAGAAATAGAGAGGAGGAGAATTGAGGTGGCAGAGGGAGAACTTCCTTTTCTAACAATCCAAGTTGAGATGGGCCATGGACATATGTAGCAATGATGAAATAAACTGAGTAACTTTGTTGTATCAGTGAACCTGCCTTCATACAAATACCTCCATACAAGACTGACTGGAACAGACAAGAGGTCTTTTACCATTTGCGTGGTTGATAAATGCCTTATTTTTTCCATGAGTTGCAAACCTGCGATGTTATGTATTGAAATTGAAACACTCATATCCTCTAGGATAGACTTGTATCAAATCATATGAAAAGCTTCATTTACACAGTGCCAGAAGTCTTCTGGCGCTCTCTTTCTGCTATGCTACGTGTCCAGTGTGATCATGTATTGTTGTGATTTTCCACCCCTATTATAAACTGTACCGTGATCTTTCATTCACATAGCCCGGTATCTATGTTTGGGCCAAGAGGTCTTGACCTAATTGAGTGGAGGTTGAGGGGCAGACCTTGATTATAAATATATGAATCTTCAAGACATTTTTCAAAACCCTTCATTTTTTGGGCATTTTCCTTTGATGCCTTGTGACTGATATTTTTGTCATTTCCTTCAATAGAACCTTTGTCTTTTCCTCGAATGCCTTCTCTAGAAAGTTTATTTCTGACTTTATATGTGAACAGATGTTTGTCTTTTTCTGTGAAGCAATGGTTGCATTGTTGTGATCAGCAGTGACTAATGAAAATGGACCCGGAAATTTTACGGGAATTTATACTCAAGACATTTTGAGACTATTTGTAACAGCTGAGGCCCAAAACTAAATAGGGTTTAGGCCTACCTGGTTAAATAAAGGTGAAATAAAAATAAAATAAATAAAACATCTCAAGTGATAGATACAATGATGGTGCTTTGATAACTACACATTTGTCCTTGTTCAATGCATAAAATAAGTATAATAATTGATGAAATGTAATGCTCAATAACATTCTCTTGCATCTGTTTCTGAGGGGGATCAATTTAACCTCTGATTATATTATACAGTATTGTCTATCTTTTTCAAATGGACCAGATGTGATGACAGTACACCTGTCATATCCCCCCCCCCTCTCTCTCTCTCTTTCTCTCTCTCTCTCTCTCTCTCTCTCTCTCTCTCTCTGTGTCCATCCCATCCTAACTCCTTTCCCCCATTCTCTCTTATTTTACTTGACGGAGGGGAACTTTACTCATCGTTGTTCTTGATAGACTGTGAAAGCTGAGTGAGCTTTCCCCTCCGTAACTGTTTATATTACCGTCCAAATCTTTATTTTGGAGAAAATAGCATTCAATAAACAGAAATATAGTATCAAGGTGATTGTTTGTGTGTGTGTGTGTGTGTGTGTGTGTGTGCTGTGGCCCCATACCTCACCTCTATCATAAAATGGCATGCCACTGAAATGTCTCCAAAGGGTCGGGAAATGGAGTCCCTAGAGAAAGCAAGGACAAGATGGTTGTCAGGAGTAGTGCAGTATTATCATACGGAGATGTATTCTTGGGAAACGGAGGAGGAATGGAGGGAAAAAGAGAGGGAGAGGATATCTAAGAGAGAGAGGGAGGAAGAGGATGAGCTTGAGTCAGATAAAAATTGTGAAAAAAAGTGAGATGTTAAAGCAGAATGGTAGAAAGTGTAAAGAATGGTAGAAAGTGTAAAGAATGGTAGAAAGTGTAAAGAATGGAGGAGAAATGGAAGTGAATGAGGGTGAAGTCTCGGAGGTGGTAGGTGTGGTGAAGTTATCGGAGACCGAGGTATGCACCGAGGGTCAGGAAAAAGATGAGTCTGTGACAGTACGAGTGAAGTTTATGGAAGAAGTGGACTCTGCCTTTTGGCTGATCCATTTGTGGTTTCACGGTGGATGAAAAAAGTGTTGGAAAATGTGGAATCGGCGAGGGTAACCAGAAGTGGCCTAGTGATAATTGTTTTTGTTTCCGTTAGTCAGAGGGAGAAGGCGCTCGGAGTAAAACAAATGGGGGCAGCAAAAGTGAATTGTTTCGCTCTCAAAGAAAAGGGCACCAATGAAAGGAGTGATAACTGGGGTAGCAGTGAATATAAAAGTTTACCAGCTGAGGGGAAAGGTTCCCGGTGTTTGTGATGCTCGTCGTTTGATGCGACGCAGACAGGGTGGCGAGAGTGGGGAAACAGAAGTGTCATTGTCTGTTCTTTTGAGTTTTGATGTTGAGTCTCTGCCCGACAAAGTGAAGTTAGGATATATAAGTTATCCTGTACGAGCTTATGTGCCGAATACAAGCTTATGGGCATGTGGCAGGAGTGTGTAGGAGGGAGAGTCCACAATGTAAGAAGTGTGCCGAAGGGCACGAGACAAAGGAATATGTAGCATTGGGGAAAGTAGTGGAATGTGTTAATTGTAGGGGTGCACATGAAGCTGGGGATCAGAAACGTCTCGTGTGGGAGAGGCAGGTTGAGGTTTCCAGGGTTAGAGTAGTACAGAAGTTGTCATATGCTGAGGCAGTGTAGAAAGTAGAGGAAGATGGGTTAAGGTGTGGTGAGAGTAGTAGAGACATACCAGTACAGAGGGATTGGCCAAAAAGTGATATAAGTTTCAGTAAGATTGGATTTTTAGCATTTATAACAATGGCTATTTTGGAGAAAATAGCATTCAATAGGGATGGAACGGAAGTCGCAGAAAATTGAGGTGGTGGTGGCAGCTGCAGAGAGGTATTTGGGTGTACGAGACTTGACATCAGAAGAGTTACAGGGTGTGTTAAGTGGTGATGTCTCATCCTTAATGGCATGAGGTAGGAATAAATACATTTAATTAGTGGAGTGGGGCGATGTTAATTTTATTTGATATAATTTTGAAATTAGTGAGTGTAGTGTTAGATGGTAGAGTATTTATTTATTTATTACATTTGTATTTTTCAAGCGAAGTATATGGGAGTTGTACTCCAGTCTAGTGGGTGGCAGTAATGCAACACATTTGATACCAACCGCCGTTAAACCTCGAAGAAGAAGAAGAAGAAGAAGAAGAAGAAGAAGAAGAAGAAGAAACGTCTCCAAAAACGAACGACCATTTATGGCAGTAGATTGAAGGGTTACACTGCACTCATGTGGTGAAAATATGTTACTTAAAAAAAATGCAACGGAAATTACGTCACGAACGGAGCCGTCTCTTGTAAACATGGCGTCCGTAACCACAGGTGAGTGACATAAAAGGGCCCAAATGACGTGGAGGATCGCTTAAAAAGACTCAAAAATATATTTTCCCCCAATTATTATTAGGATACTGAGTAAAGATGTTAATTTTATTTTGTTCGGAATGTAGGGATACTGTTCTCTGTATGTCTACCTAGCTAACATGGTGTGTACGGACACAAGTCAAGTGCCGAATGGAATGTAGCTAACGTTAGCCATTCAAAATTGCTCGTGCATCATTATTGTTTGTAGTTAAATTGTTTTACCACGAACATACGTGGGACTGGTTACTAGCTTATCATTGGCGACACCGTGTTGACTGATAAGTACGAAGTTGTAACTAATCTAGCTATCGCGAACCAACATTTTCATTCACATTAACGTTAGCTAGCTAAATTGGCTAGCAAGTCAACTTGTAGCTAGTTCGCTAGCCCACAGCCACACACTAAACGTTTAACGTTAGCTTGCTGCAGGGGAGGGTAGGTCGCTAGAACAACTACCGAAAGTTCGCCTTGTGAAAATTGTCATACGTTTCGTAGAGGCCATCGTGACATTAAACCTAAACTGAGAACGGTTGGTTAACTAGTTTAGTTAGCAAGTTATTGTATGTGTTCGAGACAAGTAGCCCACACACTGCAACCAATGCCCTTTTAGCTAATGTTTGGACTGACTTTAGCTGCCTGTTTTCTCCCTCTATTTAGCTAAACAGAGACCACTCAGTTTAATAAAATAAAAACATTTTATTGTGCCTGATACTGTAAAATTAAGTAATTTACTTGATGGCATAATTGTTCTGGGGTATTGTTCTGGGGGAAACACTGGCAATATCAAATGTGTCTATGAACCCCAGTGGAATTTCGCTCACCACAAGAAGCTCCATCATGGTTTTATAAATAACACCCAGCTGGCCAGTCAGCAAGCCTGTCCTGCCCCCGGGGTTTACATTTGGTATTTTCCATTGGATCTCACTGAAAATGGATCTTAGCCTAATCAGATGGCTTTGAGTTATAACTTTGAAGGTCAATAAGTTTGATAGCTTTTAGTATTGCCATTGATTATAAGTTAACACATAGTACATGTAAACACTTCAGCAATTAAAGTCGAGGTGTTTGTTTTCTCTTGTCTTTTCAGCCACCTCGGAATGGATCCAATTCTTCAAGGATGCTGGGATCCCTGCTGGTCTTGCTGTCAACTATGCCGTGTCTTTTGTGGACAACAGGTATAAAGGCCATCTTAACTCCTTGGCCTGGAACAGTTCACTGCAAAATGAAAGATTGTCTGACCTTTTCATTTGATTATTGGTATTTAAGGTACTAAGATAAGTGTTTTTCAGTTTTGGTGAAGACATTCTTGAGTTTACTAGTAATTATACATTTTTGGGTCTTTTTCTTGATGAACCTATTACTGTTCTATTCGGGAACAGTTGAGCTCTTGGAGGAGTTATAGGGAAAACAACACTAAAATATATTGGTTTTGCTACGTATTCCAAACTCTATCAGACATGCGTGTGTCCTGTTCTGGACTATTCAGCTGGAGTTTGCAGCTATACTTGCAATAACTGGGGATATGGGCTGGGAACCCTGTGAGGTGAGATGGAAGGCATGTATGGTGAAACTTTGGAATAGACTGTTGGAAATGACAACTGCCAGAATAGCTAGTAAAGTCCTTCTATGGGATCTATCGATAGGGGGATCCTGGGCAACTGAAATGTCCAACCTTTTTCAAGAGTCTGACTGAACGTCTGTACGAAAACCAAAGTTAAGGGAGACATATATATATAGATATATTTTTAAACAACTGTTGATGCAATATGGGGAGAAAAATGGCTGGTGGAGAGGAATCATGAACCTAAATTGAGAACCTTTTGTTTTTATAAGGGTGAATTTGTGTGTGAGATATATTATGTATAACCTACCTAAAAAGCAAGAGATCGCTGTGTGCACAGGTAAAATCAGGGATTGCCCCTGCCTATTGAAACAGGTCAGTCTTTCTTCTTCCATTTCATCACAATAATATGTAAGTATTGGGACCTTGAAGAAATAGAGAATGAAACTCATTTTATCCTCTATTGCCCTTTCTACTACGATATACGCTTGCTCTTATTCCAGAAAGCACACCAGATATACCAAGGAATTATGTGGCTGAGTGATGAGGGGAAATTGGTTTTTGTCCATGGTGTATTTCCTTTTGCGGAATATTTAAATAAAGCTTGGAAAAAAAGTAAAAGGGCTACCTATAATGACATTTTCTAAAAGGATTTAGCTTCTATGTGGTTAATGGTGTGTGTATATAGATTGTGTATAGGCATGTCTTCCATATGAATCTTCTCATTGTTCCAGACCGGGTTCAAGTGACTTCTGTTTCCTTTTCCTCCTTTTTTCTGTATTTATTTATCTGGTTATGTATGTATGTATGTATGTATGTATGTATGTATGTATGTATGTATGTATGTATGTATGTATGTATGTATGTATGTATGTATGTATGTATGTATGTATGTATGTATGTATGTATGTATGTATGTATGTATGTATGTATGTATGTATGTATGTATGTATGTATGTATGTATGTATGTATGTATGTATGTATGTATGTATGTATGTATGTATGTATGTATGTATGTATGTATGTATGTATGTATGTATGTATGTATGTATGTATGTATGTATGTATGTATGTATGTATGTATGTATGTATGTATGTATGTATGTATGTATGTATGTATGTATGTATGTATGTATGTATGTATGTATGTATGTATGTATGTATGTATGTATGTATGTATGTATGTATGTATGTATGTATGTATGTATGTATGTATGTATGTATGTATGTATGTATGTATGTATGTATGTATGTATGTATGTATGTATGTATGTATGTATGTATGTATGTATGTATGTATATTTTACTGCTCTAGGGATGTAATGTACTATTATATATTGATTTGTACCGTTTCTTTCTTCTTCTCTTTATGCGATGCGCAATGCAGGGAACACCGGAAGAAGAATTGTCATTTAATTACCATAGTGAATTATTGTAATGTTTGTTTGTCAATTAATCACATAAGGGACGGGTTGGCGATTTGACACAAATAAAATTCATTATTCATTCGGTAATCAGACATGAATAATTTCCATTTGTTTCAAGAGAAGAAAATCACATCCATTATTTTATTAGTATGATTTAAATCTTTATCTGGCTCGCTCTCTCTGCAGGATCCAGAAGACCATGCTGATGGACCTCAGTAAGGAGATCATGATGGACCTGGGCATCACTGTCATCGGTGACATTATTGCCATCCTCAAACACGCCAAACAGGTCTACCGACAGGTAAGGAGACAGCTTGTGTATAGCATGCTCTTATTCAGAGCCACTGGGAATGCCTTGAAGATCCACCAGTCTATTGCGATCGACAGGTTCGTTGACTACCGGTCTAGAGAAATGATGGGCTGAAAGATACAATGACTTCCTGTTGCATCATTCATTTTAAAGAGCTTTCGGCACATCCTGGGATCACTTCCTCCAATGCAGCACTATAGCTCAAGCGGGAGAGATGGTGCTTTGCCAAAAGACTTGCTGTTTTTAATGCAGTTTTGACAGCAGTTAGTCTAGTGCTGCCTCTCTCCCACCTCCTCTTCCCCTCTCCAGGACATGTGCAAAATGGCCACACAGGCCATAACCTCAGGACAGTCCAGCATTCAGACCGAACTCAGAAGAACTGCCAACACCCGTGAGTGTTTAAATTCAAATTATTGAACCGTTATGAATGTCATACCAGTGATCTGCCTTTTATGTAGAGCTTTTCTCAAAGGATTTAACACCGTATGACAAGTCACCCCTTCCACTACCAATGAGCAGTAGCACCCATTTGGGTAATGGCGGGAGTCATTCTGTGCCAGAATTCTCACCATATGTTTATAATCCTCTGCAGCCGCCACACGTATGATTGCCAACGCCTTGAGCCACGACTCACCGCCAACCACACCAGCCCATCACCCGGACAACCGGGCAATCTCTGTGACCGTGTCGAACAAACAGGCGAAGAGTGGCAAAGCAGGTAGCTACCCCCTGTTCCACTCTCTGTGTGGACTGGCCTTCTCTCTCTCCATCTGCTGTATCACGAGATGTTACATAGATGTCACACTGACTCTCTCCGTCTCCCTCCCACAACATCTCCCTTTTTCTTCTCTACCTCATTTCACCCCCCCCCCCCCCATCCTTTCTCTCTCTTTCCCAGTGCTGAGCCGGCCTGCTGACGATGGGAACGGTCTACCGGCGAAGCGTCGCCGCGTGACTGCAGAGATGGAAGGCAAGTACATCATCAACATGCCCAAAGGCACCACGGCACGCACCGCCCGAATCCTGGCCCAGCAGGCCAAGAAAGGTAGGGCCTCACCTCCTGGCCAGGGTGAACCAAGGAAACTAATCATTCAACCTCCTTTAATTCTCATCCCACTAACATTATGGACTGACGCATCTAAAGGAAATGGGTCTTGAAATGTTTTTATCTCTTACCATGATAAAGATGACCCCTATCCCTAACTAGAACCCACCATCCCACTCTTTCTGTGTGTGTCTCTTAAAATGTCTGTGTGTGACAGTATATTTCTCTTTTTAACTCTCTCTTACCCATAAAAAGGGAGCAAGCGGATGTCTGTGTTTGAGCGACTGGGAGCCGAGTCCAAAGCCGATACCACCACGGGCAGCAGCAAGGTGAGCCCTCTCTTTTGACACGTTACATGTGTGTCTGTGTGAGTGACGTTGAGTGTTAGTCAGGGCATGGCCTCTCTGCTCTCATGGCCCGTCTCTCTCCAGGCCACGGGTGTGTTCAGTCGTCTGGGCCGAGCAGACGGAGCGGAGGAGGAGCAGGCAACAGCAGGAAGGGTTGATGTAGACGGAGCAGAGGAGGAGGAGGAGGAGGATGATAATAGTGATGGAGAGGGTTCGGTCCTACAGTACGCTGGCGTCCTAAAGCGACTACCTCCCTCCCAGAAGAAAGAGCCTGTGGCCCCCAAGCGGGCCCCCACCACCCTCCGCCGCCTAGGAGTGAAGATCAAACTCCCCCCTACTGACTCTCCCTCCTCCTCCTCTTCCTCCCCCAATGGCCTCCCCCCTGCCAAGCGCAGCGTGCTTCAGAGACTGGGTAAACCAAATGCCTCCCCACCGCCTGCCGACACCCAGGACAGCCGTGTGACCAGCACCAGAAATAAGGCCCGGCCAGGCCTGGCCCTGGCTAGCCCCAAGGTCAGCAGCAGCACCAGGGCTGGAGGAGGGGAGAGTTTTGGGGCACAGATGGACGTAGGGTCAGTCAATGTCTTTAAGAGACTGGGCAGCAAGAGGACCTAACGTATATCAGGCCACGATTAGACCTATACCGTTTCATTATCTTTATATTATTTGCATCCATCCGGAAGGCTAGTTATTGTGACATGTTGGTAACATCACATAGACAGCTAGCCTGGGTACCAGTCTGTTTGTGCTAACATTCCCCTCCCTGTCATGCTATGTTTATTATATGACACGGAGTACAAGAGGTGGAATGTTAGCACAAAACAGGTCTGTATTTTAGGCTTATTCTAGGAGTTGGCTCAGTGATGAAAAGGGATTGTGGGAATGCAGGATGTAATGTTCACCGTATCACCTCAGCACTCACCTCCACCGGGCTGTGACTACCGGGTACAGTCCACTTAAGACGTTCATGCTGTAACACTAGTCCTAGAATGGACAACGGCAACAGGCAAACAACACATAAAGCAACCTCTTAACCCACAAGCAAGAGCATCTCATCAGCCTCATTTTTATATGAACTGCATTTGTAGAAAATTGTAGACTCATATTGCTGTGAAGGCTCCACCACCACATTGAACCTCTGGTTGTGTACAACGATCTGCTTGAAAGCCAAGATATTCAGAGTTGTCTGTTCACAGAATAGGAAGTCACCCACCATTGACCTGTATGTAGATGTTATTGTGAGTTTTTTTTCCCAGGGCTTATTCAGTACATTGCAGATAGAAGTGTAACGTATAGAGTTTTATTGACTAACAAAGAATCATGTTAGTTCTGCACCATTTCTATCTATACTGAACACAAATATATACGCAACATGCAACAATTTCAATGATTTTACTGAGTTATAGTTCATATAAGGGAATTAGTCAATTTATATAAATTCATTAGTCCCTAATCAATGGATTTCACATGACTGGGAAGGGGCGCAGCCATGGGTGTGCCTGGGAGGGCATAGGCCGACCCACTGGGGTGCCAGGCATAGCCAATCAGAATTCGTTTTTCACCACAAAAGGGTTTTATTACAGACAGAAATTCTCCTCAGTTTCATCAGTTGTCCGGGTGGCTGGTCTCAGACGATCCAGCAGGTGAAAATGCCAGATGTAGAGGTCCTGGGCTGGCATGATTACACGTGGTTTGTAAGGCCGCGTGGACGTACTGCCAAATTCTCTAAAACGGCGGAGATTATGGTAGATTATCTGGCAACAGCTCTGGTGGACATTCCTACAGTCAGCGTGCCAATCGCACTCTCTCTAAAAACTTGAGACATTTGTGGCATTGGGTTGTGTGACAAAGCTGCACATTTTAGTGGCCTTTTATTGTCCCCCAGCACAAGGTGCACCTATGTAATGATCATGCTGTTTAATCAGCTTCTTGATATGCCACACCTGTCAGGTGGATGGATGATCTTGGCAAAGGATAAATGTTCACTGACAGGGATGGAAACACATTTGTGCACAACATTTGAGAGAAATAATATGTTTGTGAGTATGCAACATTTCTGAAACATGGAACCAACACAAGTTGTGTTTATATTTTTGCTCAGTATACATGTTGTGCTTTCCTGAATAACACCCTGGTTTGCCATTATTCCGCATGGTACAGGAACTGATATGTAAATGTCCCCTTGATATTGATACAATACTTAAGAGGTGTTCACCCAACTTTCTATCTTTAAAAAAATGTTTTTATTGAACTTCACCAGAACTTTGCTACACTGTATATACACTGCTCAAAAAATAAAGGGAACACTTAAACAACACAATGTAACTAACTCCAAGTCAATCATACTTCTGTGAAATCAAACTGTCCACTTCGGAAGCAACACTGATTGACAATAAATTTCACATGCTGTTGTGCAAATGGAATAGACAACAGGTGGAAATTATAGGCATTTAGCAAGACACCCCCAATAAAGGAGTGGTTCTGCAGGTGGGGACCACAGACCACTTTTCAGTTCCTATGTTTCCTGGCTGATGTTTTGGTCACTTTTGAATGCTGGCGGTGCTTTCACTCTAGTGGTAGCATGAGACGGAGTCTACAACTCACACAAGTGGCTCAGGTAGTGCAGCTCATCCAGGATGGCACATCATGTGGCAAGAAGGTTTGCTGTGTCTGTCAGCAAAGTGCCCAGAGCATGGAGGCGCTACCAGGAGACAGGCCAGTACATCAGGAGACGTGGAGGAGGCCGTAGGAGGGCAACAACCCAGCAGCAGGACCGCTACCTCCGCCTTTGTGCAAGGAGGAGCACTGCCAGAGCCCTGCAAAATGACCTCCAGCAGGCCACAAATGTGCATGTGTCTGCTCAAACGGGCAGAAACAGACTCCATGAGGGCCCGACGTCCACAGGTGGGGGTTGTGCTTACAGCTCAACACCGTGCAGGACGTTTGGCATTTGCCAGAGAACACCAAGATTGGCAAATTCGCCACTGGCGCCCTGTGCTCTTCACAGATGAAAACAGGTTCACACTGAGCACGTGACAGATGTGACAGTCTGGAGACGCCGTGGAGAACATTCTGCTGCCTGCAACATTTTCCAGCATGACCGGTTTGGGGGTGGGTCAGTCATGGTGTAGGGTGGCATTTCTTTGGGGGACCGCACAGCCCTCCGTGTGCTCGCCAGAGGTAGCCTGACTGCCATTAGGTACCGAGATGAGATCCTCAGACCCCTTGTTAGACCATATGCTGGTGTGGTTGGCCCTGGGTTCCTCCTAATGCAAGACAATGCTAGACCTCATGTGGCTGGAGTGTGTCAGCAGTTCCTGCAAGAGGAAGGCATTGATGCTATGGACTGGCCCACCCGTTCCCCAGACCTGAATCCAATTGAACACATCTGTGACATCATGTCTCGCTCCATCCATCAACGCCACGTTGCACCACAGACTGTCCAGGAGTTGGCGGATGCTTTAGTCCAGGTCTGGGAGGAGATCCCTCAGGAGACCATCCGCCACCTCATCAGGAGCATGCCCAGGCGTTGTAGGGAGGTCATTCATACAGGCACGTGGAGGCCACACACACTACTGAGCCTCATTTTGACTTTTTTTAAGGACATTACATCAAAGTTGGATCAGCCTGTAGTGTGGTTTTCCACTTTAATTTTGAGTGTGACTCCAAATCCAGACCTCCATGGGTTGATAAATTTGATTTCCATTGATCATTTTTGTGTGATTTTGTTGTCAGCACATTCAACTATGTAAAGAAAAAAGTATTTAATAAGAACATTTCATTCATTCAGATCTAGGATGTGTTATTTTAGTGTCCCCTTTATTTCTTTGAGCAGTGTAGATTTAGAAAATCATGACGAGAGAAAAAAAAATCAAATCGAAATCAAATCAAATTTATTTTACATCAGCTGATATCTCAAAGTGCTGTACAGAAACCCAGCCTAAAACCCCAAACAGCAAGCAATGCAGGTGTAGAAGCACAGTGGCTAGGAAAAACTCCCTAGAAAGGCCAAAACCTAGGAAGAAACCTAGAGAGGAACCAGGCTATGTGGGGTGGCCAGTCCTCTTCTGGCTGTGCCGGGTGGAGATTATAACAGAACATGGCCAAGATGTTCAAATGTTCATAAATGACCAGCATGGTCGAATAATAATAGGGCAGAACAGTTGAAACTGGAGCAGCAGCACGGTCAGGTGGACTGGGGACAGCAAGGAGTCATCATGTCAGGTAGTCCTGGGGCATGGTCCTAGGGCTCAGGTCCTCCGAGAGAGAGAAAGAAGAAGAGAAGGAGAGAATTAGATAACGCACACTTAGATTCACACAGGACACCGAATAGGACAGGAGAAGTACTCCAGATATAACAAACTGACCCCAGCCCCCCGACACATAAACTACTGCAGCATAAATACTGGAGGCTGAGACAGGAGGGGTCAGGAGACACTGTGGCCCCATCCGAGGACACCCCCGGACAGGGCCAAACAGGAAGGATATAACCCCACCCACTTTGCCAAAGCACAGCCCCCACACCACTAGAGGGATATCTTCAACCACCAACTTACCATCCTGAGACAAGGCTGAGTATAGCCCACAAAGATCTCCGCCATGGCACAACCCAAGGGGGGGCGCCAACCCAGACAGGATGACCACAAAAAAAAAAAAATAACATCCAAGGTTTTAAGATGTAATGGAACATTACAACGCCTTGATAAAGTGATCTTGAACATAAACAAGAAAATGGTGGAAAAAATCTTGCCTGATTTATTTTCCCTCCCTCTTTGAGCCAGCTACTTCAAGAAGCCGTCCCGTCCTCCAGTCCAACAGTGTGCTTTTGTCCTTTGACCATGCTCTTTTAATGAGAGACCCTGTCATTGAAATTGCAACTGAGACCACAGTCAATATTTGGCTTCTCGGGGGAATAGACATTGAGCTGATCATTTATCTATTGATGAGTTCAATAATATGTTGTCTAAAGGAGTGGTGTATGCTTGTCTGGGAGTGTTGGGAGTGTGTGTGTGTGTGTGTGTGTGTGTGTGTGTGTGTGTGTGTGTGTGTGTTAGGGGGGTGAGTCAGTGAGCTCTCCATGTTGTCAGTATTACCGCCCTGGGGATGGGTGTCTTAGCCCCCAACCTCCCCCTCACATAGAAACAAGAGACCAAATCAGGCAGGAGCACAGCTGGTACCACTAACCAGGCTTTGACAGTGACCGACCGAGAGGGATGGTGCGAGTGTGACAGCCTGTCCACTCTTCTCCCACTCATTGTTTCAGACAGAGAATACATGGAAGAGAGAAAATTCTCATAGACCTTCACTTCGTGTGGCGGTGTCTTTTTAGACTTCAGTGCAGCTTTTGACATTATCGATCATAGTCTGCTGCTAGAAATACGTACGTGTATTGGCTTTACACCCCCTGCTATAATGTGGATAAAGAGTTACTTGTCTAACAGAACATAGAGAGTGTTCTTTAATGGAAGCCTCTCAAACATAATCCAGGTAAAAGCAGGAATTCCCCAGCGTAGTTGTATAGGCCCGTTGCTTTTTTCAATCTTTACTAACGACATGCCACTAGCTTTGAGTAAGGCCCGTGTGTCTACAGTGACTTGCGAAAGTATTCACCCCCCTTGACATTTTTCCTATTTTGTTGCCTTACCACCTGGAAATAAAATATATATTTTTTTTGGGGGGGGGGGTTGTATCATTTGATTTACACAACATGCCTACCACTTTGAAGATGCAAAATATTTTTTCTTGTGGAACAAGAATAATGAAACTTGAGTGTGCGTAACTATTCACCCCCCCAAAGTCAGTACTTTGGTGAGTCACCTTTTGCAGCAATTACAGCTGCAAGTCTCTTGGGGTATGTCTCTATAAGCTTGGCACATCTAGCCACTGGGAATTTTGCCCATTCAAGACAAAACTGCTCCAGCTCCTTCAAGTTGGATGGGTTCTGCTGGTGTACAGAAATATTTAAGTCATACCACATATTCTCAATTGGATGGAGGTCTGGGCTTTGACTAGGCCATTCCAATATATTGAAATGTTTCCCCTTAAACCACTCAAATGTTGCTTTAGCAGTATGCTTAGGGTCATTGTCCTGCTGGAAGGTGAAACTCCATCCCAGTCTCAAATCTCTGGAAGACTGGAACAGGTTTCCCTCAAGAATTACCCTGTATTTAGCGCCATTCAACATTCCTTCAATTCTGACCAGTTTCCCAGTCCCTGCTGATGAAAAACATCACCACAGCATGATGCTGCCGCCATGGTGACAGTGCTTCACTGTGGAGATGGTTTTCTTGGGGTGATGGGAGGTGTTAGAGTTTGCGCCAGATATAGTGTTTTCCTTGATGGCCAAAAAGCTAAACTCTTCGGTAAAGCCCAGCTCTGTGGAGTGTTCGGCTTAAAGTGGTCCTATGGACAGATACTCCAAGCTCCGCTGTGGAGCTTTGCAGCTCCTTCGGGGTTATCTTTGGTCTGTTTGTTGCCTCTGATGAATGCCCTCCTTGCCTGGTCTGTGAGTTTTGGTGGGTGGCCCTCTCTTGGCAGGTTTGTTGTGGTTGGATGGATTTAATGGTGCTCCGTGGGATGTGCAACATTTTGGATATATATTTTTTATAGCCCAACCCTGATCTGT
The DNA here is from genome assembly GCF_057628025.1 of Oncorhynchus mykiss. Classification (NCBI taxonomy): domain Eukaryota; kingdom Metazoa; phylum Chordata; class Actinopteri; order Salmoniformes; family Salmonidae; genus Oncorhynchus; species Oncorhynchus mykiss. Next base: position 3,862,987 of record NC_143045.1, read on the forward strand.
ACTTCTCCACAACTTTGTCCCTGACCTGTTTGGAGAGCTCCTTGGTCTTCATAGTACTGTTTCCTTGGTGGTGCCCCTTGCTTAGTGGTGTTGCAGACTCTGGGGCCTTACAGAACAGGTGTGTGTATATACAGTGGGGCAAAAAAGTTTTTAGTCAGCCACCAATTGTGCAAGTTCCCCCTACTTAAAAAGATGAGGCCTGTAAAATGAGAAAAAAATCCAGAAAATCACATTGGTCAATGACAAAAGTTTATCTCAATACTTCGTTATATACCCTTTGTTGGCAATGACAGAGGTCAAACGTTTTCTATAAGCCTTCACAAGGTTTTCACACACTGTTGCTGGTATTTTGGCCCATTCCTCCATGCAGATCTCCTCTAGAGCAGTGATGTTTTGGTGCTGTTGCTGGGCAACACAGATTTTCAACTCCCTCCAAAGATTTTCTTAAAGGGTTGAGATCTGGAGACTGGCTAGGCCACTCCAGGACCTTGAAATGCTTCTTACGAAGCCACTCCTTCGTTGCCCAGGGCGGTGTGTTTGGGATCATTGTCATGCTGAAAGACCCAGCCATGTTTCATCTTCAGGTTTTCACTCAAAATCTCACGATACATGGCCCCATTCATTCTTTCCTTTACACGGATCAGTCATCCTGGTCCCTTTGCAGAAAAACAGCCCCAAAGCATGATGTTTCCACCCCCATGCTTCACAGTAGGTATGGTGTTTTTTGGCTGCAACTCAGCATTCTTTGTCCTCCAAACACGACGAGTTGAGTTTTTACCAAAAAGTTCTATTTTGGTTTCATCTGACAATATGACATTCTCCCAATCTTCTTCTGGATCATCCAAATGCTCTCTAGCAAACTTCAGACGGGCCTGGACATGTACTGGCTTAAGCAGGGGGACACGTCTGGCACTGTAGGATTTGAGTCCCTGGCGCCGTAGTGTGTTACTGATGGTAGGCTTTGTTACTTTGGTCCCAGCTCTCTGCAGGTCATTCACTAGGTCCCCCCGTGTGGTTCTGGGATTTTTGCTCACCGTTCTTGTGATCATTTTGACCCCACGGGGTGAGATCTTGCGTGGAGCCCCAGATCGAGGGAGATTATCAGTGGTCTTGTATGTCTTCCATTTCCTAATAATTGCTCCCACAGTTGATTTCTTCAAACCAAGCTGCTTACCTATTGCAGATTCAGTCTTCCCAGCCTGGTGCAGGTCTACAATTTTGTTTCTGGTGTCCTTTGACAGCTCTTTGGTCTTGGCCATAGTGGAGTTTGGAGTGTGACTGTTTGAGGTTGTGGACAGGTGTCTTTTATACTGATAACAAGTTCAAACAGGTGCCATTAATACAGGTAACGAGTGGAGGACAGAGGAGCCTCTTAAAGAATAAGTTACAGGTCTGTGAGAGCTAGAAATCTTGCTTGTTTGTAGGTGACCAAATACTTATTTTCCACCATAATTTGCAAATAAATTCATAAAAAATCCTACAATGTGATTTTCTTAATTTTTTTCCTTCTCATTTTGTCTGTCATAGATGAAGTGTACCTATGATGAAAATTACAGGCCTCTCTCATCTTTTTAAGCGGGAGAACTTGCACAATTGGTGGCTGACTAAATACTTTTTTGCCCCACTATATATATATATATATATATATATATATATATATATGCTGAGATCATGTGACACTTAGATTGCACACAGTTGGACTTTAACTAATAATGTGACTTCTGAAGGTAACTGGTTGCACCAGATCTTATTTAGGGGCTTCATAGCAAAGGGGGTGAATACATATGCACACACCAGTTCTTTTTTTCATTTCACTTCACCAATTTTTGACTTTTGTATGTCCATTACATGAAATCCAAATACATCCAATGAAATTACAGGTTGTAATGCATCAAAATAGGGACAACGCCATGGAGGTGAATACTTTTGCAAGGCACTGAATATATGCGGATGACTCAACACTACACGTAACTGAAAATAATGAAACACTGAACAAATAAGTTAAGTTATTTCCAAAACTAAAAGCATTATATTTGGAACAAATATCATTCACTTAACCTCAACTACATCTCGTAATGAATCATGTGGAAATTGAGCAAGTTGAGGTGACTAAACTGCTTGGAGTAACCTTGGATTGTAAACTGTCCTGGTCAAAACATATTGATACAACACTAGCTAAGATGGGGAGAAGTCTGTCCATAAAGCGCTGCTTTGCTGCCTTAACAACACTATCAACAAGGCAGGTCCTACAGGCCCTGGTTTTGTCTCACCTGGACTACTGTTCAGTAGTGTGGTCAGGTGCCACAAAGAGGGACTTTGGGAAATTTGCAGTTGGCTCAGAACAGGGCAGCAAGGCTGGCACTTGAAGGTACACGGAGAGCTAACATTAATGACATGCATGTCAATCTCTCCTGGCTCAAAGTGGAAGAGAGATTGACTTATTACTTGTTTTTGTAAGAGGTGTTGACAAGCTGAAGGTACCGAGCTGTCTGCTTTAAAATACTAGCACACAGCTCAGACACCCATTCATACAGTGCCTTGCGAAAGTATTCGGCCCCCTTGAACTTTGCGACCTTTTGCCACATTTCAGGCTTCAAACATAAAGATATAAAACTGTATTTTTTGTGAAGAATCAACAACAAGTGGGACACAATCATGAAGTGGAACGACATTTATTGGATATTTCAAACTTTTTTAACAAATCAAAAACTGAAAAATTGGGTGTGCAAAATTATTCAGCCCCATTAATACTTAATTAATACTTAATACTTTGTAGCGCCACCTTTTGCTGCGATTACAGCTGTAAGTCGCTTGGGGTATGTCTCTATCAGTTTTGCACATCGAGAGACTGAAATTTTTTCCCATTCGTCCTTGCAAAACAGCTCGAGCTCAGTGAGGTTGGATGGAGAGCATTTGTGAACAGCAGTTTTCAGTTCTTTCCACAGATTCTCGATTGGATTCAGGTCTGGACTTTGACTTGGCCGTTCTAACACCTGGATATGTTTATTTTTGAACCATTCCATTGTAGATTTTGCTTTATGTTTTGGATCATTGTCTTGTTGGAAGACAAATCTCCGTCCCAGTCTCAGGTCTTTTGCAGACTCCATCAGGTTTTCTTCCAGAATGGTCCTGTATTTGGCTCCATCCATCTTCCCATCAATTTTAACCATCTTCCCTGTCCCTGCTGAAGAAAAGCAGGCCCAAACCATGATGCTGCCACCACCATGTTTGACAGTGGGGATGGTGTGTTCAGCTGTGTTGCTTTTACGCCAAACATAACGTTTTGCATTGTTGCCAAAAAGTTCAATTTTGGTTTCATCTGACCAGAGCACCTTCTTCCACATGTTTGGTGTGTCTCCCAGGTGGCTTGTGGCAAACTTTAAACAACACTTTTTATGGATATCTTTAAGAAATGGCTTTCTTCTTGCCACTCTTCCATAAAGGCCAGATTTGTGCAATATACGACTGATTGTTGTCCTATGGACAGAGTCTCCCACCTCAGCTGTAGATCTCTGCAGTTCATCCAGAGTGATCATGGGCCTCTTGGCTGCATCTCTGATCAGTCTTCTCCTTGTATGAGCTGAAAGTTTAGAGGGACGGCCAGGTCTTGGTAGATTTGCAGTGGTCTGATACTCCTTCCATTTAAATATTATCGCTTGCACAGTGCTCCTTGGGATGTTTAAAGCTTGGGAAATCTTTTTGTATCCAAATCCGGCTTTAAACTTCTTCACAACAGTATCTCGGACCTGCCTGGTGTGTTCCTTGTTCTTCATGATGCTCTCTGCGCTTTTAACGAACCTCTGAGACTATCACAGTGCAGGTGCATTTATACGGAGACTTGATTACACACAGGTAGATTGTATTTATCATCATTAGTCATTTAGGTCAACATTGGATCATTCAGAGATCCTCACTGAACTTCTGGAGAGAGTTTGCTGCACTGAAAGTAAAGGGGCTGAATAATTTTGCACGCCCAATTTTTCAGTTTTTGATTTGTTAAAAAAGTTTGAAATATCCAATAAATGTCGTTCCACTTCATGATTGTGTCCCACTTGTTGTTGATTCTTCACAAAAAAATACAGTTTTATATTTTTATGTTTGAAGCCTGAAATGTGGCAAAAGGTCGCAAAGTTCAAGGGGGCCGAATACTTTCGCAAGGCACTGTACCTCACAAGACATGCCACCTGGGGTCTCTTCACAATCCCCAAGTCCAGAACAGACTATGGGAGGTGCACAGTACTACATATCCATCCTGCCCTGCCTATCTAAGGTCTTCGAAAGCCAAGTCAACAAACAGGTCACTGGCCATCTCGAATCCCACCGTACCTTCTCCGCTGTGCAATCTGGTTTCCGAGCCGGTCACGGGTGTACCTCAGCCACGCTCAAGGTACTAAACGATATCATAACCGCCATCGATAAAAGACAGTACTGTGCAGCCGTCTTCATAGACCTTGCCAAGGCTTTCGACTCTGTCAATCACCGTATTCTTATCGGCAGACTCAGTAGCCGCGTTTTTTCGGATGACTGCCTTGCCTGGTTCACCAATTACTTTGCAGACAGAGTTCAGTGTGTCAAATCGGAGGGCATGCTGTCCGGTCCTCTGGCAGTCTCTATGAGGGTGCCACAGGGTTCAATTCTCGGGCCGACTCTTTTCTCTGTATATATCAATGATGTTTCTCATGCTGCGGGCGATTCCCTGATCCACCTCCACGCAGACGACACCATTCTATATACTTCCGGCCCGTCCTTGGACACTGTGCTATCTAACCTCCAAACGAGCTTCAATGCCATACAGCACTCCTTCCGTGGCCTCCAACTGCTCTTAAACGCTAGTAAAACCAAATGCATGCTTTTCAACCGTTCGCTGCCTGCACCCGCACGCCTGACCAGCATCACCACCCTGGATGGTTCCGACCTTGAATATGTGGACATCTATAAGTACCTAGGTGTCTGGCTAGACTCTAAACTCTCCTTCCAGACCCATATCAAACATCTCCAATCGAAAATCAAATCAAGAGTCGGCTTTCTATTCCGCAACAAAGCCTCCTTCACTCACGCCGCCAAACTTACCCTAGTAAAACTGACTATCCTACCGATCCTCGACTTCGGCGATGTCATCTACAAAATTGCTTCCAACACTATACTCAGCAAACTGGATGCAGTTTATCACAGTGCCATCCGTTTTGTCACTAAAGCACCTTATACCACCCACCACTGCGACTTGTATGCTCTAGTCGGCTGGCCCTCGCTACATATTCGTCGCCAGACCCACTGGCTCCAGGTCATCTACAAGTCCATGCTAGGTAAAGCTCCGCCTTATCTCAGTTCACTGGTTACGATGGCAACACCCATCCGTAGCACGCGCTCCAGCAGGTGTATCTCACTGATCATCCCTAAAGCCAACACCTCATTTGGCCGCCTTTCGTTCCAGTTCTCTGCTGCCTGTGACTGGAACAAATTGCAAAAATCGCTGAAGTTGGAGACTTTTATCTCCCTCACCAACTTCAAACATCTGCTATCTGAGCAGCTAACCGATCGCTGCAGCTGTACATAGTCTATTGGTAAATAGCCCACCCATTTTCACCTACCTCATCCCCATACTGTTTTTATTTATTTATTTTTCTGCTCTTTTGCACACCAATATCTCTACCTGTACATAACCATCTGATCATTTATCACTCCAGTGTTAATCTGCATAATTGTAATTATTCGCCTACCTTCTCATGCCTTTTGCACACAATGTATATAGACTCCCCTTTTTTCTACTGTGTTATTGACTTGTTAATTGTTTACTCCATGTGTAACTCTGTGTTGTCTGTTCACACTGCTATGCCTTATCTTGGCCAGGTCGCAGTTGCAAATGAGAACTTGTTCTCAACTAGCCTACCTGGTTAAATAAAGGTGAAATAAAATTTTAAAAAATAAAATAAAAAAAATAGAGCCATGACTACATGGAACTCTATTCCACATCAGGTAACTGATGCAGCAGTAGAATCAGATTTAAAAAGCAGGTAAAAATACACCTTATGGAACAGCGGGGACTGTGAAGTAACACAAACAGACACAGACACGCATACAAACGCATGATAACGTACACACAATACACACACGTACACATGGATTTTGCGTTGTCGAAATGTGGTAGTGGAGTATGGGCCTGAGGGCACACAGTGTGTTGTGAGTTCTGTAATGAATGTACTGTAATGTTTTTTAAATATAGCTGCCTTAATTTTGCCGGACCCCAGGAAGAGCTAATGAGGATCCATAATAAACACAAAAGTCACTACTTTCACCTCTAATTTGTAGCACCCACCTAGCCTGAAATACAAAACCTATTTTGCTAACATTCCACTCCTTGTACTCCATGTCATGTTTAGCATGACAAGGAGTGGAACGATAACTCAAACCGACTGGTACCCAGGCTAGAAAAAAAAACATTTTACACCGGAGTCCTCACCACTCATCAGCTATGCCAGTGATCTTTTGGGACTAGAGGGGACACAGCTGCTTTGCCAGAGGGGAAGTCCTCTGGGTCCTAGCTGCTTAGTAACCAGCACAGTCCCACAGCAGGTGATGCTGGCCATTAACGTGAACATGGGCACAGTACATTCATAATAGATGAGTGTGGCCGAACAACAACAATGGATTCTATACCAGTATAGGTTAGTCTCCTGTGGAATTAATGTAGGCTAGGCTATACAAAAGGGCACAACGCTGGTATTTTTTGAGTTCCAATGGAATCGGGTCACAAATCATTGACATTGATACAATTTCACCTTGACGTCGCTCTCATCCTGCTACCTATCACACTCTTTAGGAGAAAAATAACAGAAGAGTGGCATGGTGCCACTAAGTTAGCCTAGGTAGGTACACTACGTGACCAAAAGTATGTGGACACCTGCTCGTCGAACATCTCATTCCAAAAACATGGCCATTAATATGGAGTTGGTCCCCCCCCCTTTGCTGCTATAACTGAAACCCTTCCCACTCTTCTGGGAAGGGTTTCCACTTGATGTTGGAACATTGCCGCGGGGACTTCCATTCCATTCAGCCACAAGAGCATTAGTGACGTCGGGCACTGATGTTGGGCGATTAGGCCTGGCTCGCAGTCGGCGTTCCAATTCATCCCAAAGGTGTTCAATGGGGTTGAGGTTAGGACTCTGTGCAGGACAGTCAAGTTCCCCCACAGCGAACTCAACAAAATATTTTCTACATGAACCTCGTTTTGTGCACGGGGGGCATTGTCATGCTGAAACAGGAAAGGGCCTTCCCCAAACTGTTGCCACAAAGATGGAAGCACAGAATCATATAGAATGTCATTGTATGCTGTAGCGTTAAGATTTTTCTTCCCTGGAACTAAGGGGTCTAGCCTGAACCATAAAAAACAGCCCCAGACCATTATTCCTCCTCCACCAAACTTTACAGTTGGCTCTATGCATTCGGGCAGGTAGCGTTCTCCTGGTATCTACCAAACATAGATTTGTCCTTCGGTCTGCTAGATGCTGATCCCGGGATTCATCACTCCAGAGAACATGTTTCCACTGCTCCAGAGTCCAATGGTGGCGAGCTTTACAGCACTCTAGCCGACGCTTGGCATTGCAGATGTTGATCCTGGACATGTTTGCGGCTGCTCTGCCATGGAAAGCAATTCATGAAGCTCCCGACGAACTGTTCTCGTGCTGACTTTGCTTCCAGAGGCAGTTTGGGACTCGGTAGTGAGTGTTGCAACTGAAAACAGATTATTTTTACTCACCACACGCTTCAGCACTCAACGGTCCCGTTCTATGAGCTTGTGTGGCATACCACTTTGCAGTTGAGCCATTGTTTCTCCTAGAAGTTTCCATTTCAAAATAACAGCATTTACAGTTAACCGGGGCAGCTTGTTGGAAAGGTGGCATCTTATGACGGTGCCCCATTGAAAGTCCCTGAGCTCTTCAGTAAGGTCCTTCTACTGAAAATGTTTGTCTATGGAGATTGCATGGCGGTGTGCTCGATTTTATACACCTGTCAGCAAGGGGTGTGGCCGAAATAGACAGATCCACTAATTTGAAGGGGTGTCCACATACTTTTGTATGTATAGTGTATATGGATTTCATTGATTTCATTTGCGCAATTGACATATCTTGCCATTTGGATCAGAGCCAGAGGGCATAGGCCTACTACAATCATGTTGTTGATTATAGATTTTAAAACCATAGATTTGTAGAATAGATTTAGCCTCTACCTGGGACATATTCCATACATAGTCATTTAATCTCCGGGTTATAAATGTTGGGGTACTTTTTTAGTTTTTATTTTCTGTTTTATTTTCAGTTTCTTTTACACAAATAAACCGTGAGCAGACTGAAATGCGCTCGTGGTGCAGGAACACTGCACGACTCCTCTCTTTCCCACAATTCACCACGCGCGATCCTGCGCTCGCTGTCTGTGGTGCTGAAGCGGCGCGTGCTGGGGACTGGAGCACAAACATACAATCGAGGTATCCTCTCGCGGGATGGTCAGAGGAGCTACGAAGTAGATAGAAGAAGAGTGTTTTGCAATTCAGGAATCCAAGCCAATTATTTGTGATTTTTCATATACAATACAATTTACAGTAGTCTGAATTTGGGTAAGCTGTTTTGATAGCATATAGCCTATTTGCGCTGTACATGTTAGGTTTTTTACACAGCCTCTCTCTCTAAATTATTTCGCTCTCATCTTTCGTGTTGTTGCCTGCCCGTGTCAGGCGTTCTTTATGCACAGCAAGCTGCTCCAGTTCTCTCCGAGAAAATAGACATTCACGTCGGAACAGCATGGCCCGGTCCAGTCGCACCCACTGAGAGAGATGGAAGCCAAGCAGCACTCCCTAAAGAGCCTGAAGAGCTACCCAGAGGCGGGGGGCCGGAGCCTGGCGGCGGCCGCGGGAGACGTCGGTGTTGGAGGTGGTGGAGGAGGGTGTCGTGCCGGCTCGGCACAGATGGAGATGGAGGCAAACATACAGAAAGCCATTGACTTCAAGGTGGAGGGCCACCGTTGCTACAAGGAGAAGAAATTCCGGGAAGCGATAGGGAAGTACCACCGGGCTCTGCTGCAGCTGAAAGGGGTGCATTTAGTGGATGGAACCACGGGCTCCGAGGTCAACCTCCTGAGCCAAGCCGCGGTCAAACTGACGGAGGAGCAGCGGAGAACTGTGGAGATCACGGAGATCGAGTGCTACGACAGCCTGACAGGTGAGTGAGTAGCTAGCCTAGTCGGTGTTTTTTGCTCGGCATCGCGCGGCCACGCAACGGAGGAGACCCCGGCTCTTGAGGGGCTTGAGCCTGGAAAGCTCGTTTTCTGAGATTGAACCACGGCTGCCATTGTTCGTTTCGGTTCACGGGGTTAGGAAGGAACGAGTTTAGACAATTAGCCAGTGTCAAGCATAATTTCCGCTGCTGTCAAGCCTGTATGGGCATAAATTAATCAGATTTGGCTTAATAATACATTAATAGCTTGCGCTTTTGACAATGGACAGCGCCAAATCTCGGTCTTTCTTATTGGTCTATTAACTAATTTACCACCTGGGGATGTCACTAGGTCAAAACTCCATCCCACAAAAACAGGCTGAAATTTCAGTCTGTCTTTTCGAACAGGTCTTATACTAAAAGGGCATTATAATTTTCACAATTTCACAGTATTATTCCAACATAGTGTGATAGTGTGGAAATACACACATATATATATATATATATATATAAACACAGGAAAATTACATTTTTCACTGCACTGATTAATGAATCCTATATTAGTAACTGGCACAATGGTTAATTATAATATCTTATCATTTGTGTGCTAGACTCGGTTTTTCCTCGAGCCATGTCTTCCTCCTGTGATTCTTATCAAGGTTCCCCCCCACTGTCTTGTCTCTCTTTGTTGTGCTCCATTCAAGTTTATTTTTTGCTTCTCTTGATTCAACCCCCCCCCCCCCCAGTTAATTCCTTTGATAGCCCCGGGGGGAAACCAGTGATTGGATGTTGATCAACTGTTAATGTAGTCAGTGGAACGGGCTGTATTAGCAGGAGTGTACATCCTGTGGAAAAGGGACACAAATACACACAGTGGGAGCCTGGGGGTTATATGCTGCCATATCATCCAACACATGATGTCTCTCCCACAGTGCAGCTGTGTTGTTGCAAAAACAGTTCACATGCTCTGAGGTGGGAAAAACATGGCGTGGACCATCCCGGTTTTACAGGTGAAATCCGTCTACATGGATCCTTGAATGACTTCACACACATACAAGTAATACGCCACTATGGCTGCGTTTACACAGGCAGCCCAATTCTGATATTTTACCCAATTATTGACGAAAGAGCCGATCTGATCCGTCAAAGGACCAATTAGTGAGAAAAAAAATATCGGAATTGGGCTGCCTGTGTAAACGCAGCCAATGAATTGCAACCTACAACAATATGTCTAGTTAAGAGTACTTGACAATATTAGGAGTCCTTTCTGGTCAGCATCGTCATGTCTGGTCATCGAGTTTAATCGGTCTATCAAACCAAGCACAAGTGTCAGTTAAACAGGCTATGTATGTGTAATGTAATTAGAAAAGATAAACTCATATCGTACTCGGATAAACATAATATCTCTAACAAGGAGATTTGAGTAAAGCTGAGCTTACATGTATTTGTTTCTGGTAATTCTTTGAGTAAGAAATAGGATCGTCTGTTCAACAGATGTGAGCGTAAGAGATTGTCTCCTGGCAGATAATCTATGAAACAGGCGAGATTTGATTCGAACAGATACAGTAGTCTGTCTGGCAGATGTGAGTTGGCCTATAGGGGATTAGATGTGTCTGTGGGTCTAATGATGACCGTATTAAATATTGTTCACCACTGCGACAGTAGTCCGTCCACATGGGAGCGTGGCTAAGATGTTCCCTAATTGCATTGTGAAATCTATTTGGTGAGTGATATGCCATGGTCTCTTTTATGGTGCCTGTCTTATACATTTTGTTGACCATATCTTTGGAGATTCAGCCCCCTATTATTCAGAGGAATCTCTTGATTCAGCGGTGACATTTTCCGTACAAGATATTCTAACAAACAGTTAACATGAAAACATAGAATGGTTAAAGGCGGGATGGGTTGCTGTGGTGCTAGGCTGTGTCTCTCTGTCCTGGCTCCGCTGGGTCCTGGGCTCAGCTGGTGTGACAGGCTGAAGGTCGACTCTCTCTGCCCCCCGTCTGATGGCCCTCTGTCTGGGCCCTGTCGGGAAGATACCCTGGCGTGCAGGAGAAATGGAGACGGAGGTAAGGGGATGGAAAGAGAGGGAGAGTAAAAGAGCGAGGGAGAGAGAGAGAGAGAACAAGTGAGGAAGAAAGAGAAAATGGAAAAGGGACAGCGAGGCAGACACTGGGCCCTTCCCTGTTGTTATTATCGTGTCCGTCACCTCATTCTGCTCTCAATTCTCACAATAACACAGTTCACAGTAACAGCAGTGATAATGCATATTGGTCGTAGCCCACATCCTCTCAGTGGTGTGCGTTTTTCAGATCATGTATTTGTGATTATTTCTATTTGATTTAAGAATGAATAGAAATACATGTACATTGCGTACATATTTCACAAGACTGGAGACCCTTTCCACCCTACCGACAGTCTGGTCACCCAGAGTCCTGCTGGACAGAAGGTGGCCCCTGTGGTGTTGAGTGAGGCAGTGTTTTGATTGGCCAACTGTCTTCGTCTCTGACGCATGATACAGGTGCAACAGAGCGAACAGCCTCACCTCCAGCTCGTCTGTGCGCGTGCGTGCACGTGTGATTCTGTTTGTCTCAGCAATCGCAGCTCTGAAGAACAGCAGCTAACCAAGGGGGTATCTGATATGGAGGAAGGTGGGGGGTACACAGATTGCTTCTCACCCTGCCATTCTCACAGTGCCCATACTGACATTGCTGTGTGTTATGTCTGTTCTTTTTGAGTAGGGATGTGCGAGCTTATGGCGTGCGCGCGCGTGCGTGCTTGACTTCGTCGTGACAAGGACAGGCTTTGCCTTCCCATTGTGTGTCTCGTCACTGCACCTTTTTTAAATGACATGGCTACCCGACAAATGCGGCCCAGAGGTTTTCACTACGTGCAGCGATTTTGCCGCCAGCATGCCGCACACAGGGATTGTGTTTGGAGACTGAGATTCAAGACAAGAGATAGGAGAGAAGCCGACATCAAAGGAGACAAGTAATGATGGAAAGAGACAGAGGAGGAAACTGTGAGCGAATGACACGAGTAATAAAGACCTGCATTTGGCTGTAATGGTGGTTTGGAAGAAGGGGAGAAAAAAACACAAAAGAAGAGAGAGAGAATAGAGAGAGAGGGTGAGAAACAGGAAAATGGAGGTTTGTGCATACAGTGTTGTTACCAGGTTCTGTCTGAGAGAGATCCATTGAGATGAATTGCCTATTTGCCGTTGTCCTAAAAGAGACACAATTCTGTTTCCCCATGGGGCTGTGGGACTGTATCTAAGTGGGTTACACCAAGGCAGCCTGTCTGTAGCCGCTCTGGGAAATGGCGCTGCAACATGTTGGCCAGAGGGAGACCGTCAGCCATGCAGGTTGATGCTTTTTGGGATGAATCGTGTTCTGCAGGCAGCCCACCCACCCACCCAAACCACATGCTGTGCTCACGGATACATGTGACAACAGCAAATATACAAACTTTTTTTTTTTACACTCTTCTTTTTTTATACACGGCACTCAAAGCACTTCCCAAAATGGAGACCCTATGAGCAAAAGTCGTTGAAAAGGCATCGCGAGTACGTCTTTTCAGAGTCTTATGCTCACTGGGGAGGGAGAATATGAACACAGCAGGAAGCAGTTGATGCGTTATTAGAAAATGCACCTTTACATTTTTTTTTAACCAGGTAAGTTGACTGAGAACACATTCTCCTTTACACCAACAACCTGGGGAATAGTTACAGCGGAGAGGAGGAATGAGCTAATTGTTACGCCGGGGATGATTAGGTGTCCGTGATGGTATGAAGGCCAGATTGGGATTTTAGCCAGGACACCACCCCTACTCATACAATAAGTGCCATGGGATCTTTAGTGACCACGGAGAGTCAGGACAGCCTTATAACATCCCATCTGAAAGACCACACCCTACACAGGGAAATGTCCCCAATCACTGCCCTGGGGCATTGGGATATTTTTTTTTAGACCAGAGGAAAGAGTGCCTCCTACTGGCCCTCCAACACCATTTCCAGCAGCATCTGGTCTCCCATCCAGGGACTGACTGGAACCAATGCTACTTAGCTTCAGAAGCAAGCTAGCCGTGGGATGCAGGGGGGTATGCTGCTGGCTTATTCAGATGGCTTATTCAGGTGAAGAGAGATCTTCTGTAGCGCACAGACATAAATGTAAAACAATTAGTCATGTCCCGAACTCCTTTTGTGAGGTAGATTGAGCCATCTTTTCGTTGTCCGGTTTCCTCTGATTTCTGACTCAATTATTCCTTTGTTCCCTGCGAGTGGCTTAATCGGTGCGTGAGTCATGAGTCACAGCCTTGGGTAGAAGCTGCGGCAAACACATTTTGAGAAAGGAATCGCTTGTTTCGTAACACCTAACACCTTTTATTCACCAATCAGGATGTTTCGTAACACCCAACACCTTTTATACACCCATCAGGATGTTTCGTAACACCTTTTATTCACCCATCAGGATGTTTTGTAACATCCAACACCTTTTATTCACCCATCAGGATGTTTTGTAACATCCAACACCTTTTATTCACCCATCAGGATGTTTTGTAACACCCAACACCTTTTATTCACCCATCAGGATGTTTTGTAACACCCAACACCTTTTATTCACCCATCAGGATGTTTTGTAACATCCAACACCTTTTATTCACCCATCAGGATGTTTCGTAACACCCGACACCTTTTAGACACCCATCAGTATGTTTCGTAACACCCAACACCTTTTATTCACCCATCAGGATGTTTCGTAACACCCAACACCTTTTGTTCACCCATCAGGATGTTTCGTAACACCCAACACCTTTTAAACACCCAACAGGATGTTTCGTAACACCTAACACCTTTTGTTCACCCATCAGGATGTTTTGTAACACCCAACACCTTTTATACACCCATCAGTATGTTTCGTAACACCCAACACCATTTATACACCCATCAGGATGTTTCGTAACACCTTTTATACACCCATCAGGATGTTTCGTAACACCCAACACCTTTTATACACCCATCAGGATGTTTCGCAACAGCCAACACCTTTTATACACCCATCAGTATGTTTCGTAACACCCAACACCTTTTATTCACCCATCACAGTGTTTTGTAACACCCAACACCTTTTATTCACCCATCAGGATGTTTTGTAACACCTTTTATACACCCATCAGGATGTTTCGTAACACCCAACACCTTTTATACACCCATCACAGTGTTTCGTAACTCCCAACACCATTTATACACCCATCACGGTGTTTCGTAACACCCAACACCTTTTATTCATCCATCACGGTGTTTCGTAACACCCAACACCTTTTATTCACCCATCACGGTGTTTTGTAACTCCCAACACCTTTTATTCATCCATCACGGTGTTTCGTAAAACCCAACACCTTTTATACACCCATCACAGTGTTTCGTAACATCCAACACCTTTTATACACCCATCAGGATGTTTCGTAACACCCAACACCTTTTATACACCCATCAGGATGTTTCGCAACATCCAACACCTTTTATACACCCATCAGTATGTTTCGTAACACCCAACACCTTTTATTCACCCATCACAGTGTTTTGTAACACCCAACACCTTTTATTCACCCATCAGGATGTTTTGTAACACCTTTTATACACCCATCAGGATGTTTCGTAACACCCAACACCTTTTATACACCCATCAGGATGTTTCGCAACATCCAACACCTTTTATACACCCATCAGTATGTTTCGTAACACCCAACACCTTTTATTCACCCATCACAGTGTTTTGTAACACCCAACACCTTTTATTCACCCATCAGGATGTTTCGTAACACCCAACACCTTTTGTTCACCCATCAGGATGTTTCGTAACACCCAACACCTTTTAAACACCCAACAGGATGTTTCGTAACACCTAACACCTTTTGTTCACCCATCAGGATGTTTTGTAACACCCAACACCTTTTATACACCCATCAGTATGTTTCGTAACACCCAACACCATTTATACACCCATCAGGATGTTTCGTAACACCTTTTATACACCCATCAGGATGTTTCGTAACACCCAACACCTTTTATACACCCATCAGGATGTTTCGCAACAGCCAACACCTTTTATACACCCATCAGTATGTTTCGTAACACCCAACACCTTTTATTCACCCATCACAGTGTTTTGTAACACCCAACACCTTTTATTCACCCATCAGGATGTTTTGTAACACCTTTTATACACCCATCAGGATGTTTCGTAACACCCAACACCTTTTATACACCCATCACAGTGTTTCGTAACTCCCAACACCATTTATACACCCATCACGGTGTTTCGTAACACCCAACACCTTTTATTCATCCATCACGGTGTTTCGTAACACCCAACACCTTTTATTCACCCATCACGGTGTTTTGTAACTCCCAACACCTTTTATTCATCCATCACGGTGTTTCGTAAAACCCAACACCTTTTATACACCCATCACAGTGTTTCGTAACATCCAACACCTTTTATACACCCATCAGGATGTTTCGTAACACCCAACACCTTTTATACACCCATCAGGATGTTTCGCAACATCCAACACCTTTTATACACCCATCAGTATGTTTCGTAACACCCAACACCTTTTATTCACCCATCACAGTGTTTTGTAACACCCAACACCTTTTATTCACCCATCAGGATGTTTTGTAACACCTTTTATACACCCATCAGGATGTTTCGTAACACCCAACACCTTTTATACACCCATCACAGTGTTTCGTAACTCCCAACACCATTTATACACCCATCACGGTGTTTCGTAACACCCAACACCTTTTATTCATCCATCACGGTGTTTCGTAACACACAGCACCTTTTATTCACCCATCACGGTGTTTTGTAACACCCAACACCTTTTATTCACCCATCACGGTGTTTCGTAAAACCCAACACCTTTTATACACCCATCACAGTGTTTCGTAACACCCAACACATTTTATACACTGTTCTCAAATGCTCTTCTCACTGCCATGATGATCCAGCAACTTCCACCCACTGCATGTGGTTACAAGCAATGTGTGTGTGTGTGTGTGTGTGTGTGTGTGTGTGTGTGCGTGAGCTCTACCACTCTGCAGCAGATCCACCCATAGCCCTTTCAGGAGACTGGCTTTCTTTTAGACACAATGCATTAAGCCAAAGAGCTGCGACGAGGGCATGATGGACACTTTAGAAGGTTTAGGCTGTGTGTTATTTCATCGATGTCCATTAACATTTTGCCGCGGTATGTTTACACTAATCTATCAGGCTCCTAGAATGCTCATGTATCAACACAATCTCCATTAGCGCCATCACTGGCCTGTGTGTGTGTGTGTGCGTGCCTGCGTGTACGCATGCTTGTGTGTATCCGTATCTGATGTTAAGGGTCCATATTTCTCACCACATCCATTTCCTCCCAGGGCTATTACATTGAGGCGATTTATGAACTTGTGACCCTTGACTTTGCAATTCTAGGCCCCCATAGTAACGAGACTTGAATGAGCGTCGCATCCATCTCTCCCCGGACAAGAAATAGACAACCAGCGAGTCTCAGAATGAGAACGCTGCCTGGAATCAGATAATCAAGTCCATTTACTGGGAGTTCCATTTGGCTCCCAGTGCCACTACTCTCTAATCTTAATCTCTTTTCAGAAGGGAAAGGGGGGGGGGGGGGGGGGTATAATACTGCCAGAGGCTGTGCCCCAAATTGGCACCCTATTCCCTATATATGCCATCGAGGATATAGACTTAGTCCTCAGTGCCATATAATGCTGCCGAGGGGGTACTATCTATCACAGG